>NW_020214527.1:1173429-1200413 GCF_003070985.1 Temnothorax curvispinosus
ACACTAATTTATCAGACTAAAGATAACTAGAAACAAATAAAATTTTTTACCGCCGGCGTGGCAGAATGTCGACGTGGTATTGGCGGCGGTACATCATTTCCGGTGCGTGGTGGCTCCGGAAGTAAAGAAGTTCTGGTTGGAAGACCAACGCTATGAATTCTGTTCTGCCTGAAATATTGAATAAATTATTGCTAAATTATTTATGGTCATTTTTTTTTTTTTCATAATGCATGTCAGAAATAGTATGGAAATGAGAAAAGTAAATTGATCAGTAATTCAGCGTTTAAACACATTTGGAAGTAATTCAAATTGCGGCAGAAAATTCATATATGATCACAATTATATAATATTAAACGATAAAAATTGTTTTATTTTAATTATTTCTGTTACGTTTTCATTTGCCTAAAGGTTCTCTTGTCATCAGTTATTTATAGTTATACTTATAAATAGACGTTAGAAAATTTCATATGTCAGATAAGATTGTGTAAAATCGAATATTACTATTGGCAAAATTCGTCGTTTATTTGTTTTTATACAAAAAGATATGTGTATTTTTGTCATGTGTTTATCGCGTATTGTTTGTAGCTTAAAAATGCTATGTAAAGCGATATAATAACATGTTAAGCGTATTAACCACAACGTATTCTCGCTGCAATTATAAACGCGTAATCAGCACTAATTGCTGGCGTTATTATATAATGAAATCCAATTTCTGGGATAACCAATGCAAATCGTTTTTCCCGAGTTTTCCCCAGACTATGGTCGGACTATGATCAAAAACTTTTCGCAATATTATAAACTTCTGTGTTTCTGCGTTTATGACATGTGTATACGCACATTTCATTATTTTGAAAATGATTAAAACAATGTAATTAAGATAATAAAGTACACGCGATAAATGTTAAAGGCCTGTTAAACCGTATTTTATTATTCTTGTGACAATCTTCCAGAATTAAGAATTATCTTTTATTGTTAATAAATTGATATTATGTTATACTATTATCATATTGTTACATATTAATATTTAATATTGATACTTTTGTTACTTAATATACAAAAAGATTTTTTGGAAGAAAATGATAAGATCCCGAATGCGTCAATTGTAATAGTAATTTAATTCTCAAACTAAAAAATTCTTTTTGTGCTATACAGAGATACATTCACATTCTTTTCATTAACAGCTGCATTCACACCGACACACGTAATTGCTACTATCTACGCGTTGTGGTGAGGTAATGATCGTAAGAAATGTCATTAGGAGAGATTCAATCAATGTTGATCTCATCATTAAATGTTTTGAGCACCGAGCATTAAAGTTACGCGCAACGAAATAATAGTATATAACCATTATATTGTAAATGTCTCCCTCGTATTGTTTATTATAAAAAAAGAAAAGATTTGTTAAAATATCTTTTTGCAACATTGAGATTTACTATTATTATTTATATGTGGCTTTCGAAAATAAGATTTAGTGTGCCCTAACTTGATTTCTTTGCGATAGAAATTAAAGCAGATGCTCCTAATAATTTCCGCGTTCTATTTCTAGTGCCTTTCGGGTTTTGTTTCCGCTTGTTTTCGTTTTCAACTTCAGTTTTCTTTTTGTTTCCACAAGAGGATTCGGGTCAACTGCAAATTCCGTCCATGAGTCCAGATTAGCAAAAGCTGTGGCACAGAAGCTAATACCTCAGGTTCGGTCAAAGCTTTGCTATTGACTTCGAGTATACTGTTAACATGGGAAGCACTGCATAGCCTCGAGTCAGAAATCACAAGTTCTCATGACTTAGTTTCGAGCATTATAACACGTATTATTTTTTCTAGAAATTACATTAATTTTATTGCAATTTATATGCAATATTATTTATGTATTTCGCACAGATAGACTGTACTATCTATTAAATTTCGGTCAAAATATTTATGAAATTTTGAATGTATCTAAATATGTTTCTTTTTTTAATTTACAATGCAGACAAAAAATAAAACAAATGTGCCTTATTCGAAAAAAAAATTATATAAAAAAATAAGCAATCAAGATTATACCGGGATTTACCGAGATTTTATAGGATTTTTATAAAAAATTAAATATATTAAAATTTTTTGTTGATGTATTATATTAGTGCATTGTTCTTGCTTCTCGTTATGAAATATTTGCATAATCTCCCTTTTTATTGAGGTACAGGATGCATATGTTACCTATACCATTACCGAACTTACAACGCGCTCTAAGCATGAACATGTTATAAGATATTTTTTATATTACTTTGTATAAATATTTTAATCACACATATGCTGCACATGCGTACGCACACAATTACGCAAACTTACATAGATATTTTAATTACCGCTTTTCCTAGGTTGGATTGATTTAATGAAAGTGTTATAACCGCGACACGTTTTCCTAGTAACACGACATAATGCGGCATTTCGTTGCCACACAATGACCATCGCGAAGTTTGTATCTCCAGTGAAAGTATACATTATCTCGTACATCATCCACACGCTAGTAACTACCCGCAGTTCTCGCGCACCAAACTCGGACAATCGTATTATTATAATTAATGCTCAGCAAGTTGTTATTTAATTAGGAGAGAGAAAGAGAGAGAAGGAGACAAACCCCGCTAACTTGCCGTCTGATTAAATATCCCGCTGCGTTTACATTAAATTAATTACTGACGTGCTGCGGAAGAGTTATACTTTCCACGAAATTCATGACTTTCTCATTACCGTGGCATAAGCCGAACACGAAATTGCCGGTGGAAAACGGACGGCAAAACGAATTAAAGTTTCTCACTTTTCACTTTCTCGCGAAATACGAATAGAGCTATTTTAGTTTTTGAAAGTACGTAATCAATATTTACGTAGTTACGTTAAAACTCTCTTACCTCGGCCGGCGTGTCGGGCTCGTATCATCGTCACACGATTCCATGGACATGTTGATTTCTGCAATGCAAAATAAAAATATGTTTTTTAAAAAGGCAGCAATGCAATAAAAATGTCATAAATATTATCTATAAAATAAATCTATAAAATAAAATTTGAAAGATCATAGGGAAATTGCACCTATAATAATACTACGATATTCCACGTCATGCTGTTAAAATTATCAATAAAATGTATTAATAGTTTAGTTGCGTATAATTTATATATAGGAGTACAATTCCGCTCTCGAAATTTGAATTATTAAATTTTGAACGACCGAATTCCAGGTAACGTTATTATAATTCTAGTGGTTTAATTTTTATGATGGACATTTCAATATTATTAAAGCCACATTCCCTTCGGCTTTGTAAAGCAATTTTTACTTGTCAAATAACTCTTTTATCGAAAATGATGTAATTATTTGAAATTATAATGCGGCGCTTGAAAATGCTTTGTTATAAATGCATTTTACATTAATAAGGAAATTACTATTTTAAGTACAGTTTATCATTAATATTTCTTTTTATCATTTATATCGATTTTTCCAGTTTGCAGACTCTCTTGTTTCGCAGTTTTAAGTTTTAAATCAAATAGCAGATACAAAGGAATTTAGTCAAATATCATGTTGCAGGACGAATACGTACTATACGTACTATAGTGTTTGATTCGAGGTGTCGATATGGTATAGATATACGAACAAAATAATTTATGGGCATCGCTTAGTATGACGAACGGGTCCAATCTCATGCACCGGCATATCGGTTACACGATATGCGGTTTCAAATCGATATAAATGCGACATCGTGGGCACGTGGCTTTGATCGACAAGATTGGCCCTTTAACCAAATGGTCAGTCTGTAAACGATGACGGAGCTTCGGCTTTACCTCCCTGTGTGTCAAGTGAAAGCGCTATTCAATTTCCTTTCATGTCTGTATATTCGAACGTGCATACATAAGTCCTTCATACTTGGTCGAGCGATTTGGCTCCATCCGGTCCCCCGATCTGCAACCGGGATCGATCTGTACCACCCTTGTTACACACACTTCCGTTTCAAATTCAACCGTTCATCGTCACGCGGTTCTCATCTTGTCACTCGGAAAGTAAATCGGAATTTGTTTTTGCGACGAAGGGATGCGCGGTATGGTCAACCGTAAACAGATCACGAAACTTTTTCCCTGATAAATTTTACAAAAGTTTCTACCTGCGTCGTTGTCTACGAAGTTTAATTTCTATAGCCATATTATAACTTACTGGTGAAGAAAGTAATATTCAATATTTCTAATTTAATATTTCTTTATACAATATGTTGCTATATTAGCTTAGGGAAGATCTTTTTCTATATTATGAGAAGAAAAATATTCTGAAAAAATATACAATTTCGTAAAAATCTTACTAGTTACAAAATGAATAATGTTTGCATCGTGCTGTTAGAATTTTAATAGTTTATTGTGAACACGAATTATTTAATGTTTAGATGGCAAAGTAGAGACGTATTAGTTAAATCATTAAATATTATATATGTCTATTCTTTTTTATGTCCAATGATAATATTGCTCAGTACAGAGTGGCGAAACAAAACTATAGCATAATTAAAAAAGAACATAGATTATATGCTTTAAAATAATTATATATAATTATGTAGCGCTAAATAAAATTTATGTTTTTAACAAATATAAGACTGAAATATAATTTCTAACAATAAATGCGATAATTATAAAAATCTATTATATATCTACTTGAATGTATTCCTAGATTGAACAAAAACGTCGAGAACAATTTTCTCACGGTATTGAGTATTTTCTTTCTGGATCTTCGCGACCGAATCTTGAGAATCGCCGTTTCTTGAGGCACCGGAGCTAAAAGGAGAAAGACTTTAATCATAAGGGATCGTTTTACCCGTGCAGCTTTTCGCTTTTTATGAAGCTAACTTTGGTTGGAAAGTAATTTTCATCGACATACGACTGCGTGAATGAGAAAAAAAAGATCTTTGGAATTCCGGCGGAGGCGTCTTAGCCACTTTTCATTATACAGCTACTTTCACGACCGCTTGCGGAGCCAAGGATATTGCGCGTGTGAAAATGTGTTGCCTCAGATTTCAGTTTCATTGTATTCATCTCTTCGATTCGCCCCCCTCTTTCTTTATCTTTTTTGTAAGTTTTCTCTGTTCGCTGAACTTTTACGCTTTCGGATGCCTTAGAATTTTGATTAGATGATTCAGATTTGTCCCGTTACATTCATACGATGTTTCTAAATTTTCTTATACCTGCTCGAATTGAAATTTAAAGCTACAAAAGCTAAACAAATTTAATGGACACGTGATATTACACGTTCATTTTTATTGAGAAAAAGAGATTTTTATACGCGATTTTTATGTTGTAAAAATGGTGGGGTATGAACAGCCTCTTGCGAATTAAGCCCTGAATTAATCAGGCGCAAATTAATAACGGGATCCTATTTATCGCTCCATTTGGCGAGGACATTATTTTAACAGAATTTTAATTCAGTTGCTGAGAGATAACGAATATTGAAATTTGAAGATATCGGAAAAGAAGCCCCGTTTCCTCACTTTGACTATTTTTTTCTTAAAATTTCACTACGCGAGAAATCACGACAGTTGATATATTCTTCCCTTTTCTAACTTTACGGATTTGTTCGCGAAGACATGTGTAAAATATATAAAACCTCGACTGTTACAATGTATTTCAATTTTCCATCAAAATCCTATAATTCGCAATCAATATGGCACGTGCAATATTGAATATTAAATAAAAACATAAATTTTACATTTAATATCGAATAACCGATAACACCGTTCCGTGCTTTCGAAAGTGAAGCGATACGCTATCGCCACATATCGTTCTTGCAAATTTAATTCTATGTTATCAACGAGGAGACGAATGCCCGTGTTTAATATTTAACTGTATTTACATTGGCTTGCATTTCGATGGAATTATCACCGTGTCTGGTTGCAATGCGAATAATCGAATGATCTGCGGGTAAAAATGTACATAGTATGCACGTATTCGTCGCGGGAGTATGTTATGAGCGTGCAGCACGTACATTTATGCGCCTTATCATCTTCGTCAAAGGAAAACTTTCGACAATAGCGAACAATTTGTTTAATCCAGCAACCGGTAGCGGCCAATTAATACGCGGCATTCGCAGCAAATCTCACCTAAAGGGACAGTTGGTCTAATTAGAAATCTACCTCTCTCTCTAACGTATCCCCATTTAATTTACATCCCACTTACGTATCTTCCTCGTCTTGCCCGCGTGACCTACTATAGAGAGGTAATTCCTCTATCGATTCGTAAAATATATAACTAATAGCATTATATCTGTCGACTTACACGTATTTTCTATATACTTTTCTATATACTTTAATATACTAGCGATAAGATAGTAATATATTAAACTATGTGTGCACGTGTGGGTTATGTGTGTTGAATTCAATATTTAAAATAATTTATTCTCAAAATTTATATTCTTGCGTAAGTAATTAAAATGCCTTTTACATCAACGTCCACTGACGTCTATTACTATATTAAAAAGAAAGAAGATGTAGATGGTAAATGCCATCGCGAGTAGCATAAATGCAAAATATGTATATAAGTCTTCTGCATATATCTACATAATTATTTGAATGCCACTGAAACGCCTACGCTTTTACATTATAAATGTAAGATGGATGAAACACTCATTATTATTTAATCGAGTAATTTAGTTTACAGATAAATATGTAAAGTGTCATCGCGATTACCATTACGTTTTTGATTTGCAAATTCTTTCATGCATTTGCGACAGGTCTTTCATAAAAGAAATATTTTATTGAGGATCTTCTTTGATAGCTAACTCGTGTTTATATCGTTTTTTAATATTAAAGTTAAATGTTTTTGTAACTAAGTTGAATTAATTAACTTATTGAAATAAAGTCTACTTAGTAGTAATTAAGGTTTTATTTTTGCTAACAAATCTGTATGTAACTCAGCTCAGTTTGTGAAAAGTCTTATTTTCTATTACTCATAATTCAGAAAACGAGAATATTCCACACGAGTACGATTTAAATTGATCAAAGAAACCATAAAATGAAGGAGGGCAGTCCCAAATATTTTGTATAAAAATTCTTGAGTATAAACAGAGTATAATATCGAGCCAGAGAAAAGTATGTTCCGAAGCAGGACCTGATGCAATCATAACGTACAATGGAAGCCGTCTTAGTGCTGTTTCTTCGCATCTCGTAGATTGAATCAATTTATATCGTCGACAATATTGTGCAAAGCTTTCCTCGGACTTTCGCAAACTCAATTAATTCACTCGATCTGATAGAACAACTTGTGTCTACAATCTTTTCGAAAAACACTCTTGCGATGAAAAATCTCGTATTTTATCATTGTCCGAATTTGCCAGAAGAAAAACAAACTAAATATTATAAATATTAAAAATTTTGTGATATTTTTTTCAAGTTAGTGGTATATACTTTTGAAAAAATATTTTTAAAAAGAATCACCGACAGAGAGAGGGGAAACATTAAACATATTAAACCATATGCAAATTATATGAAGTAATATATATCTATATCCGAAAATATAACATGACATATAATTTTGAAAAATTAAAATATATGAACATTGTTCAAATCTTCTTTTATGTTAAAAAATAAATAGAAAAACATTGAGAATAAATACACATGTTTAAATGAGCTTCTGTCGTTTTTTTATATATTAATAATATCCTGAATAAAACAATTTTGGAAAGAAAAATTAGTTAAAAGTTTTTATATTTTTAAGTCATAAAAATATTATGTAGAAATATATATTTGTTCGATAAGCGCTAAGAGAAAGAATTCTCAAGAAAACTGAGATTTTGTTGCCTAATAATTGAGGTGTCTCGAGGTATTCTGAGACAAGGTTGGAGAGCTTTTGAGCTCTCTCAATGTCTACGTAGGATTTTTTTCTTTCTTACCCATTACAAACGAGTTATCGTATAAAAATATAACACTTCAAAAATAAATAGGGTGTTTTATTTTTTAACTTTTATTTAATCATATTTGATCACCCAGCTGTAAACTATGGATCTACCAGTCAAAACTTTGCCCAAGTATGTCTTTTAAGACGATCATTAAATCAAATTACTTAAACTTTTTTAAATGTGAGATATTTTAGACCGGGGAAAAAGTGGATATAAAGCGTTATTTCCTTATGAAGTTTAAAGTAAATTTTTATGAGACGTATTGTTATATTTTCTCTTGAACAAGAGAGAGAGAGAGAGAGAGAGAGAAGGAGAGAGCGCAGGAATACCTTTCGAGCTGCGATACCAATGAAAATAATATTTCACTAAAATTTAGAAATAAAAAAGTTTCTTCGTTACTTAATTTGAAATAAACCTCAGTTTAATATATTTTTAATTTGTAACTTAATTATTGAAAAATACTAAAAATGGTAATATTAAAAACTTCATGAGAAATAATAATATCGGCATTTTTACATTAAAAGAGAATTACTTTTAAATTTTTCAATGGAACGATGCCATGCGTTTATTTTTCGTCAAATTCCCGGACAATGTGGGTATTTTAGGTTTTCCTCGCGGTTCAATATGCAGATCAGCGTTCCATTTTCAATAGATGAAGATACTCTTGACGAAGCCCTTGTAAGCCTCGTGTAAGCGCTTGCAAATGGATCAAGCAGCGGAAACAAATAGCTTGCGATACGCTCCAATCGGTACACATATGAATACACCCGAAATGACGTGTATACAAGAAGAAGACAAATATACTCGTAATTCTAATGATCTTCCATTAACATAGCTGTTGTTTGAAGTTTATCAAAGTTGCGTTCAGCTTAATTATGGTTTTTTAAAATAAATTCCATTGGTGTTTCAAATGTGTTGAATGCGGTGATGCTTTCACGTGCCGAACGGATTCCCAAAACCCGAAATATCGCGGCGATCATTCGGCTTTATCGTGATTCTATCCAGGAGGAGTCATCGGAGCGACTGGTGAAGCCCTACCAACTACCACCGGTCGAGCGAACTACCATCGGCGGCGGAAATTTCGAACGTCCGACAGCTATCTAGTATCTACATATCCGTTTATACGCTTGTCCATTTCTCGCGAAAACACGCCGTTATCGATCTCGTAGATATATCGCTGCCATATTTAGCCGCATTCAAAATTCATTCAGCCGTCGGGATTTCAACCCGTGTCTGTACGGCCGATGCGACGCGTGTAAGCGCGTATGTGCAAAAATCCAACGTATCGAGCGTTCGCTTTCGTGCCTGGAAAATATCTCGCTTTTGCCATCAGCCGTCCCTCTTTTTCTCGTAGATCCACTTTTCCATCCTCTCCCGTTCTCACACTCTGCTGCTCTCTCTCTCTCTCTCTCTCTCTCTTTCTCTCTCTCTCTCTCTCTCTCTCTTTCTCTCTCTCTCTCTCTCTCTCTCTCTGTTTTTTTATCTTTCTCTTTTTTTCCTCGTGCGCAATCTCTCTACATATGTAAGAATCCTTTTGACTGGCGTTGTGTATATAGCGGGACAACGCCGGATGAGAAAATCCTTAAATCCCCTTCAGCCTTCAGCTTATATTCGGAGATAATGGCACATAATGACTATCGCGTATAATGTCGAAACGATCGAGTCAAAGTTATTGAGCGAGCGAGTCAAGCAGCGGAGGAGAATTAAACGTCTTACAATCCGAGGTTCACGAGCGTAATAGCGTCGTATTTCGCGAAGGAGTTACAGTGGAGCTGATTGAGAAAATACAGAAATAGCACGCGCTTGTTGTCGTATTGTTGCGTAAACTCAACGAGAATTGCACTGGTGCAATTACTATTGAATAAATCTGATAATTATTATAATGGCAGGGAGAAAAATAGGAGGAAAACTATAATAATATTATTAATGCAAACATATCGAGTCTTCGCATGTACACAGTAAAATATTCGTTTCACACCAGATATTCTGTAAACATGTCAACTAAAAAATTTAAATCATCAGCAAATAGGAAAATATGAATATTTTATCTGGAGATCGAATATAAACTGCACGAGCGTCACGACGCCTCGACGTACCAAAAATTAAAAGCAAAAAGGATACGCGCCGCGATCATAAATCAATCTGTTATTTTAGTATTTATAGCGTGTGCATTTATACATGACTGCCGGTCATGCGCGAGAACACATAGATCGGACACATCGCGTGTGACAACCCGTTTCGCTTAAATCATGCACGGAAACTTGACGTCGGATGTTCGTAGCTCGTCAGAAAAGAAAGAGAGGAGGGAGAGAGAGAGAGAGAGAAAGAGAGAGAAACGAAATGGAAATTCAGTTACGGAAATCAAGGGCGTACGTAAGCAACCGAATCGAAACGACTCTTTATTAAATCGTTTCCAAGTAAGATCGTAGGGTCGTACCGCTCACTCGACATTTAATTCCTCCTCTCGGCCAGAGGAGGAATTAAAACCCTCTTGATAACATTTTTCTATCGCGCAGACGAAAGCGTCGTTCTTCGATTACGTGCTCTTTCTAGTGAAAGAAATGCTTACCGCGAGGAAACTCTACATTCGCATTCTACCCTAAGCGACGCGGAACCTCGAAACAGCTTTAACGAAGACAAGCGATTCTGTGGAAGTAACCGCTTCATGGTTTTACTTTCGAAGCAAGAGTGATTTCATTTATGCATGGCACGTTACTAAGTAAATACCAGGGATTTTAATAATGTAATGATTTAATTTTTACATTGAATTCTTCGTATATTCAAAACAATTTGTTATAGAGCTCAGCAGTAACATCATTTGCCGCTGCTCTGTAGTTGTTCACGATTATTCCAACAATTATCGAAAATATAATAGCACAAATATGTTATAGAAAAAGAAATTAATCCGGAACGTTCTATGAATTAAACGAATACATCTTCTAAAAAAATTTATATGTTTTAATAAAAGAGACACTTATATAATGTCAACAGTAATTATTATAATGTCAAGTAAATCTTGGTGAAAACAATATACATAATTTTTTTTTTTAAATTGACGTCTACAAGATACGTTTAACTATTAAATAAAAAAAGAAGAACGTAAAGAATTTGTTATGCCTCATTACCGTGGAAAGCGATTTTTTTTAAGTTGTAATATCCACCCTCTAACACGCATGTCATGTATCATTATTTTATATTCCCGGCTACATCTTGGCAGGCGGTCTTTCGTACTGCACGATCGATACTTATTTCACGGCGTAAGAAAAAAAATCAATGAATTCCAATGTGTCAACCTTTCGGCAAAAACCCTGGTACGTTGCAAGCGTAATTGCGTTCTCCTTGCAGCGATATATAATGTACGTACAAAGGAGACTGCCCGTGTTGAGCGAAACTAAATGTCACACTCACTATACCTTTCTCGAAAAAGTAAATTATAAATAAACGATACAAGAAAGTATTGTTTCTTAAATAATGGTACTTCTGCAGCTTTTCGATTATATCTTGATCTTAACGAATCTCGTAAAATTCGTGCATGTCCTGTGCAAATTATCACAAATTATTTAATATTATTAGAGGAAAGTGCCCTATTATGAGACAGGATCCTAATATGAGAAATGTTAAGCTAAGAGGCCCCATCTGTTGATCCCATCATGAAAAAACCCCGTCATCTTATATTAGGATCCTATCTCATAATAAGGCACTTTCCTCTATATATTACAGAATAATAATACTTTATATAATTTTTATCAGAATAAAAATTATATGAATAGTTTTATAAGACTTGAATATTGTAATATCGACGATTTCAGGAATTCTAATATTCTATCTAGAATATAATGTGTGATATAATAGATAAAAATGTAAAAAGTAAAGAGCGAATATATAGTAGTGAAAAATAGTAGAATGTTATAGATCAAAATATAATAATCATCACGTTTAGTAGAAATTCTACTCTATTGCAAAGTTTTATGACTTTGACTTTTGTCGTACAGACGACCGCCTTCAATCTTCGATCTTCCAATCTCGCCCATCTTTATCCCAGGCGATCGACACTTTTTCCTAACCCGTCATAAGAAGAACATGTAAGAGAGATAGCGAAAATCCGTCGTGTCACTCTGCAAAATTACATCATGTCTTTGCCAAAGTCATATAAAGAACTCATATTACGTGCAATAAATATATTCAAAAATTACGATTATTAAATTATAAAATATTTCTCATGTGAAATACACGTACAATTAAGGAAATAACTGAAGATATATCACAGTCTCTTAATAAAACTTTTCTTTGTCACAACAAATAAGTTATTATTTTTTACTCGATTATAAGTATTAATGATTCAGTTGTATAATGTTTCTTTTCTAACTAAATAAATGTATGAAGTATTCATATAAATTATTTAATCATGACTTATGTCGCTTGCGTGATCTTCAATTTGATATTAAAAAAGCTATAATATTTATATTTAATTTGTAAATTTCGTGTGGTACATTCCTCTGTTTTCTACTTTACAAGATAATGGTATCCCGTTTCTTGGAATATTCAATTAGCATCTTTGCATTTAATGAAGACGAACGCTCAAGCAGCGTCGGGATAACCGCAAACGTTATCTAGTTACTTGCAAATCCGCATCTATCTGATACAGGCGTAGGAAATTTCCTTTCATTTGGAGATGTTTGTGACCGAAACTGCATACTTTCAAACGATGCAATTTAACAGTGATTTACAAAAGTTTATCATAAACTGTCTCTTATTTATTTATTATTAAATTATAAAACACATTTTTGTTAATTGCAATTTCATGTAATAACAATTTGCTATATGTTGAGTTTACAATTGAAAATAAATTCTCCTATTTCATATAACTATGTCAGAAGAGCTTCCCGAAAAAGATGAAGGATGGGCACAAGACGTGAATAATATTCGTTTCATGCTCCTTATATTTCCATTTCGCACAATATATTATCACGAAAATATGGTAAATTAAATTTCCATTTGAGAGTCCACGATGTTAAGCCGATTATTTTTTCTTAATGTGGAAGTAATAATAAAGAAAAACTCGGTCGGAATAATGCAATATTCATTATCGATAATGGGTGGAGGAATATAAGAATATTATATAAAGCAAATTTTAAATTAGCTAATGAAAGATGCGGAATTTTATGCAATAAGTCGCAAGAGCTGTAACAACAATAACAACAATAAAATTATCTTCAATTTTTCTTTGTCTCTTTAAACTTTTGAAATTATAGAAAAAACGAAAACTAAGTAAATTTTTTCTAAAACTTTTCAAGTATCAAAAATTGTTTAATATACATTTTAAGATTTTAAATGTTTGTTTTATAAAATTGATTATTGTTTTTTAAAATGAATAATTCATTTTTTATTAATATACAAAAATATATTTTATCTTATTTCAATTTAATAATGTATATAAAATGGATAATGACAATGTTGCAACGATGTGGCTGTAATCAGAATAATTACAGAAGTAGTAAAATCGAAGTATGTACGGACATATTCTAGATATGTACGGACTTTTCATAGTATCTTTTATCTAGACACGCGTAGTATTTGAGTCGATTGATAAACCATCATTCACTGAATGTTAAAGCATCAATAACTTATATTTTTATAGAAAAGATGGACCTATTCTTACATCCGCATCTTCGATCATTTAAGTGCTGATTTTAAAACCATAACGATATCGAACAATGTAAGAAAATGTATTTTGTACGGTATATATATTGCACGGTATAAATCAATACATACTTTGTGGATGTATATATTGATCAAATTGTATAAAATACATAAAATTATGCAGAAAATTGAATTTTTTAAATTTACACATTAACAAACAAGAATTTTATCCTAATGTATTTCTCTCTTATCATATTTCGATAAACTTTTTTATATAATATTCAGAACGGGAATTAGAATATTACGTTGAATATTTTATGCACAAGAAAACACAAAAATGAACTTATCTTTGATCAAAATATGTATTAGTACCATTCTTTGCCCATATTAACTGAAACTGTAACGCCATTATAGTCTTTATAGTTACAAATGTAGTCATCACGATACTTTATTTCTTATCTGTTATCGTTCTATTATTATTGTCATTTGTTATCTTAATGTCATATATTGATTTCTTATATACGATTATATAACAAAGAAACAAACGTAAAAATAGTGGCAATAATGACCAAATAATGCAAATAAATTATTGCTAATGGAAAATAAAGTAAAAAATATATATATTATTTTTAGTAATTATAAACAATATATCTACTACTAAAATTTTCAAAAAACTTTTTAAAAAAATTATTTTAATTTGGAGTTGCACATATGATTTATATATTATTTTATTTAACATATTTGAAAACATATTAATACGCGAAATATATGTATAAAGAATATAAATTTTTAAGAAAAAAGTTAAACAATATAATAAAAAGCTGTATAATAAAAAATGTTTAAAACGATAATTAAATGTTTTACATATTTATAATATATTTCAATTACACATATATTATTTCTTACTGATGTACATTTCTTTGTTTGTAAATAATATGTAATACTTATATAAGTATAACTTACGTGTAAGTTTTTACATTGCTAAAATATAAATTTTAATATTTTTAAATATGTCTGTGCATGTATGCTTTTATAATAGATAATCATTATTACGTTAGAAAAAACTTTATTATATCATATACACATTTTTTTTTAATAATTGCTAATTGATATTATATCGATTTCAATATATTTTATCGAAAATTCGATAACTGTATTTTATTTTATTGAAAAGCCGAGATAAATTGTAATCGAAAATAAAATAATTTAATAATTTATTTCTAAGCAATTTTAATTTCTCTCTTTCAAAACTTACCTTGTACCGTGGACGATTATAGTCCTCGATCTCTTTTTTATTTTTTCAAGGCAACCTGCATCCGTCGCGTCCTACGAAATCTGCGATCTTGGCATTGTCAACGCGAGAAATTCTCTGCTCCGCGTGAATTTGTCATTTTGGATATTTCCATTACGGACACAATGTCGATTTTTAATTGCATTTTTGTTATCCGATAGAGAATTAATAGAGCGTATCGTCGAGTCGCTCATGGAACATGCAAAATGGAAAATTTATTGTCGTCGGTTCATTACTTTCTTGATGGCAAAGATTTCTATTCTGCTGAACCTCGTGGCGCATTCACCCGGTTGTGCTTTCGCTTGGCCTCATGGATGGTGTGTCTTCCTTGATAGGGAATCCCCCGTTCGCTTCACGTTCCGACGATGACACCCGCAAATATTGTACTAACACAAATCGTTCGCTCCGTCTTCTCTTCACGTGGCATCTTTGATAATCGTTACGATATTGCGGACTGACAGTCGCGGACTTTTCATCGGTTATTTATCTTCAAGATTTTCGACCATTGCCGACAGTCTTCTCTATCCTCGAGTTGTGACAGGTACGAGTGCTTCTAGCTGGATGTACTTACAAATTGCTTCGCCACCAAAACGCGCGTCGGAGAAATCTTCGCCCGGGAGAAACTCTCCCTCGTTGTTGGCACGCGGTACAAGATGTGAGGAACGGGGGATAACTTCTAGAGCACACGTGGAGCGAACGTGCGTACTACGTGCGTGGGTGGTAGCGTACTACTGAGTTTCACGTTCGCGAAAAGCCAATCCCGACCCACCCCCACCGCATCGCATCCTAGGCACCCTTCCAGGCTCTCTAGCACCCTCTTCGCCTCCCCGTTTTACCACCCAGGACTCGCGCACAGGCACGGTCTCCTCTCTCTCTCTCTCTCTCTCTCTCTCTCTCTCTCTCTCTCTCTCTCTCTCTCTCTCTCTCTCTTTCTCTTTCTCCCCCCCTCTCTCTCTCTCTATCTATCTATCTCTCTATTTTTTCCCTCTTTTCCTCTCTCGGTCGAAAGCGAGTTTGAGCCTCTATTCGCTTCATCGCGACTACTATACACCCTGTCGTTTCGCTCCTCTCCGCTAACAATAACGCTCGCGACAATTTCTTTCACTCATTGGGTTTACCTCGCTTGCAGACAATTTCGCTCGACTGTCCTTTTAGAGAGAGGTAAAACGCCCGTCGGGCCAACGGCGGTTTGCCGTGCACAGGGTGTCTCAGATCCACCGCGCTACTTTCCGTTTACTTTCTAAAGTCAATTAAAAATTTAAAGTTAATTCTTAATTTCACGATTCTTCTTTATAACAAGAGGATCATGAGACGGAGCGTTTCGCGAACGACTCTTTTGAAAACTGAACAGAAATAAGGACGAATAAAATTAACGAAACCGATAAAAAAATTAGTAGATAAGGCTAAGAAACATTTTATATTTACATATCTACTTTGGAAAAAATTAACGGAACGTAGGATAAGTACTTCTCCTTAGCAATTTCTTTCTGGGGTTGAAGAAAATTGTTCTTTAAAGGATATACTGGAACACAGTGATCGTAAGAACCACTCTCTGCAGAAACTTTTTTTTACGAGGAAAAGTGCTTCTCTTAAAACACATTGTGTTTTTGTAAAATATACAAACAAACATTTCAATTTGTTTTATTGGTACGATCCGAAATATATTAAAAAGAATTTTGTTTTGAAATCTCTCTCTAGTTTTTATTGTTTGTGAATTGATTGCACCAGCATATCTTTCTGAATTCTTTTTGATATACGGGCTACTCCAATATTTGCGTTTAATTTCCCCGTTCAATCGTATTTCTAATACGAAACGAATGATTACTTCACCATCAACGTCGTCATATTGAAAGGGATAAAACAGCGTTTGAAGAATAAATCCTCCTTTGTAATCTCTTCTGAGTCTTCCTTTCATAGATAATATCGCGATTATTTCTTTTTTTCTCCCGGCAGTTGCATTGTTTCTATTATTTTGACGTCATGTTCTTCTTGTATAAATGCAGAAGGATATTCTGCTTTTCAATCTCGTAATGAGTCATTCTCGGGCAAAGAAGAGAAGAGTAACTTGGGAGGTCTTAAGGGCGCAACGATTAAGTAAATTAGCTAATTAAAAGGACTTGCTGCGAGTTAAATTTGAATTAGGTAAGCGTATTAAACGAAACGTCGTCATGTTATAAAAAACACAGAAGCCGGTATAATTTCTGTAAGTGTCGGAGTAAAAACGCAAAACAAGCATTTTTCTTTATGTGCAGCATCGACAATTATACTTACAAAAATTATACTAATTGTAAAAGCGGGAGGTGTCATTTCTATTACCAAAAGTAGTCTTAATTTCGATTTAATCAGCCGAGATGATATTAACTATTGTCAAAACGACCGATAAATCTATCAGGACAAAATCGCGATTTTTTTCTCCCGAAAATTTCGAGAATTTCTCGCTGACCTTTCACTTGTCTTTCTCTTGTTATACTCGAAACTCCTCGCTGATCGTCGCCAAGGTGAACAATCGTCGCTGATTTTTTATTGAAGAGTCTCTGACGAGATGGGTCATTTACAAGTGGCCGACAGTCGACGGTAAGGGCTTTATCACTGGGGCTCCGGGTTTATCTCCTTGACGACGTCGATAGTCGATCGGAAACGTCGATAGTTACGGAGCTCAATTTACGGATGCAAAGTAACTTAAGAAACAATAACATCGTTTAACGAACCATTATCATAAATATGATTTTCTATCTTTCCATGCTGTCGCTTGAACGGCTTTTAAAAAATCATAAGTTGTTTTGTGCGACGCTATTATAGTTTTACTTTGATATAATGTGTCATAATATTCGAGTATTAGCTCTAAATGTACGATTATAGAATTTGTATCACAAATGTTGGACATATCAACCTAAGATATCAGAAATAAACATATCGATAGAATCTTGTTTATGCAGATATTGGATATAACGGAATTCTCGAAGAATCTTCTAAGTTTCGCGAGAGCGTCCGAAATTTCCCAGCAATCTCGAATATTGGCCGCTAGATCGAAGCGAATTACTACGATCGTCGACGATCTGATGTGAGCCGAAAAATGTTAATATTGCTGTAGCGCAGTGTAGAATATTGTAGAAACGAATCTGGGTCATTTTTGATACGGCCAGAATTTCGCGTTCTATTAAGCTGTATAGTCTATTATGTCCATATGGCTCTTGTAAATCACGAAGGCAACAGAACTTCTTGGTGTTTCTTTATTTTTCCGACCGACATTCGACTCGATCTTGGACACGCGGTGTACAAATGCGTTCTTTTCTCGTTCAATTCTCTAACTGTAGCGACTGGCGCGAGCTGTGATATGTCATCGGCAAGGTCGCCAGATACATGTACCTGCAACAAGAGTTACGAAATTAAAAACGTTACAAAGAAAAGTTATATACAAAGCTTCCAGAACTTTCATTTAAACAGGTGTAATATTAGCGAGAACTAACTTGAAATATCTTATAAAGTTGAGACACATAAATTGTTTATTGTCGATATATATAGGTATATATATTGATTATAAAATATTACGAACAACACATACTTTATATATGCGTAGTATATTATACCTTTAACACACGAAGAGACAATCTATTACAGCTCTGAAAATCAGCGCGTCAGGGTAACGATCGAGATTATTATCTCCACGTGAAAAATTAACTTCCTCATAATTGGACATGGCTCAAGATCAGTATTCCGCACCTAAGACAATCTCAGCGTAGATGATTGGTCGAGAGCAATAAATCTCGTTGCAAGGTCGAGGGATTCTTAGCTAAGAGAGTCGTCGAAAAAACGTCGGGATAAATGGATAAGGAGAAAACGGTAGGTAAAACGAAGAGTGAGAGAACGGCGCAGAAAGCAGCGCAGAAAAGACCGAAGACGGACGGCTCGCTCCTGAGTAAGATTTACAAAGCTGAGAGGAGGAGAAATAAATGTTCACCGCGCGACAAATAGACCCGAAGCAGGGATACTGTCGCTGGGAGCTCCGGCGCATTTTAAAAGGCACATTATACATCAGACAACCTAGATTATGTATTACATCGTCGTTTTAATAATACCGAGGGAATTTCAACATGGAATTTTGAGGATCTTGTTAAATCTTACTTTATTAAATATTTTACATAAATACAAATATATATAAATGGCATGTTTGAAATGTTATGCTTTTTCAGTACTATTAATAGATAAGTGTCTAATTGATAGTTAACTCGTGTACCTATACATATAATCTTTTTTTCAGAATAATACTTTTTTCAGAAAAAAGAAAAAACCGATTCTACCTAGCAGTATTAATAGGCTCAGGACACATCGATTTGCCTCGAATATATGAATATAAATGGAATTCTCTCGAATATTACCGGTAACCAAAATATTTTTGAAAATCGTGTAAATCTTGAATATTTCACAAGAACATTTTTTCTTTTATTACATTTTATGTTTCAATTCACCCTTTATTTTATATAAATATGCAGACAACAATTTTATTTTCAAGAATCTTGAGTGTTTTAGATAATAGAAATATATTTCTTTTATTATAAAACGCTCTATTTTATATTATTTGATGCAAAGACGCGAGTAGCAATTTTATTTTTATGGATTTTTAATGCTTCTCAATTGCTCAGATATCCAACTATGTTTGAGGAAAGATTTTTTAGACATTTAAATATTTAAAGGGTTTCAAGATATTTAAAATTTTCTAAATTTACCAAGTTTTTCCAAGAACTCCCGGTTTCCTATAACATCCGCAGTAATTCGAATTCTTGCACGATGATATTGCTTGAGAACTCTTTCGAGAGAGGATTTTGAACGCCCATCACTATGTATTGACTCTTTGATACGACTTTTATCCGACATTTTGATCTCACCAGTGCTTTTATTTCGTTTATCTAGTTTTCCAGCTTGTTTATCGGTGTTACGTGCTCGACTACTGTCAGGATGGACTGCAAACGCCGAAGATACTCGATTACAGAAGGCAAAATGTCGGGGCGTTGTTATAACACCGTTAGCATCCTTCGACCGATCGGGTAGGCGCATCCGCCTGATATTTAGCGGGGGCTAGACGACTTCCAACTTTTATTTGACTAGACTAGCCGGCGCCCTGGCTCCGATAGTCTGGCCGTTACCGCTAAAGGGGGACAACGCAGACGAAGTGACGAAGCGGAGTGGGAGTCGGGATTATCGGCGCACCGAGGCGGCTGGATGCGAGAGGGAGAGAGATGGCCGATGTGCCAGAGGGAGAGAGCCGAGTCGTAGAGATATCGATTCATCCAAATCCACGGTGCCGGCACAAATGGGTGCATGGACCGGCGGCCTCGCACGTCCATCGCGCGATACCAGATTACATCGCGTTATGTTGTGCAACGCGGGGGAAAGGCGGTTTCATACCCTCCGTCCGCACTCTCTCTCTCTCTCTCGTCTACCCTTCTTCCCTCTCGTCTAACCGATGTAAATTCCATTATTGGCCGACTGATTCCGCCGTATTAAACGCGGCGATGCGTGTATATCGGTTACTTTCCCCATTTATACGGATCATCCAAACGACGCAACGCCCGAGCGTGGTTTGGTTGTTTCTCCAACGAAATGGGTGGGATATTCTGGGTGTTGTACCACGGAGAAAAAGACCGAGACAAATCCGAGGCTTCGTTTTATTCGAGCTTCTTTTCACGGGTACCTTCGTGCGTAAAAAAAAAAGAAAAGAGAATGATGTCTGGTTTGTGCATCTGAAAAAATGCGCGATGAGATGGAGGTATGCTCGGAGATTCACTTGTTCTCCAATATCGCGGATATTTAAACGTACCATCCGTAACTCGATAAAATTTGGAAAGCGAACTTTTTTCAATAAAAAAATAGGAGTGAGCACTATAAATCCAACCAGATAATTTAATATTTTTGTACTCATGTGTGTGCGCATGACGATATTGCTATTGTCATATAACGTCACATACCAATATTGTCATATATACCTACGTCAAGTAAAGGATTAAGTTTTAAAATTCTCTTAGCCTTTCATATAAAAATGCATTAATTAAATCCAGTAACAAGAAAATAATATTGAAATTTATTAAGATTTATGTAAAAACGATATGTTATAAAATTAAAAGTTTACTTATATAGATATATAGTTAATAAGATTATATATTATTTTATGGAATTAGAGAGAAGGAAACGTTCATTCATTTTAATCATTCATTGATAGCATTAGACTACTGCGATTATTTGTAACAAACACGATAATTCGCCCATCAGCATCGAGAACTTTATTAGTTTAATGAAATTCGTTAGTTCCCAAATTTCCGGTCGCCGATTTGTTCTGCGCTGAAATATAATCCACCTTTCTCGGTTTTTCGATAACTTTAAAGCTTACACAAACAAAAAGAATAATTGAATTTTTCTCGAGAAAATAATCGTACTGTCAGCAAGCTGGCGCGGAATGAATTCTCATAGAGAATCGGTAAAATATTTGAGATGACCTCTCACTCTCTCTCTCTCTCTCCATTTCTGTCGCTCATTCCCTCTCTTCGAGGACAGATTAAAACTCGAAGGGGCCGAGATCGGCTGGCGATTTTTCTCCCTAGATGGCCTAGATCGCATCAAGCTGCGCTCTTCTCCGTCTATATAGGTATACCCGAGTACACGAGTATATATCAGGAGAGCTTGTCAACTCCGCGCTTCCGACGCCAAAAGAAATAATTCGCCGATGCTTTTGTATCCTGAATGGCTATAAATTCAACTAAAACCTATCAGAAGAGCGAATTCTGCTCCTCGTACTGCGCATTTATCGTACTCGAGGATTCGGCTATGAAAAGATCAGTTTGTCAAATTTTCGTTGCACACTTCTTGCTTTTTATTGATAAATGAAAATTGATATGAAAATGTTGCAACTTTTGTTAGATAAACTTTGTTTTTTCATCAAAAGGATGTTTTCGTTGATAACGATTAGAATCTTTAACTGAAAAGTTAATTGTGTATTTAGATTTAGAAAAAATAAATTTTTTCTAAAATAATGGTTTTGATCCTTACTTTTAAATCATTTTTCTAATGAAATATGCAATATAAAACGTATAGGTATACATATATATTATAGAGATGTTCGTTCTTTTTGAAGTACCTATATTAAGTTTATTTCACATTTTTTCGCGTATTTAAGCGTTATATTACGCTGGTAATATTATACGCACATTAATTTTGCGAAGAAAGATTGAAGATAAATTTTTTCAACGCATTTTGTCATTATATTAACATAGAGACATGAAATTGCTATTTTAGCTTGAATAAAATATTTCAGAAAATTAAATAGATTCAAAAGAGTCGCTTCTTATTTTAAAACTCACAAACTTATTTTTAAGAATCATATTAGATTTAGAATATGCATTTACTCAATATTAATGCATATACAAATATTAATATATTTATTATTAAATAAAAAATTATATCGATGAAATTGAAATTTTCGTGACAATGTGACAGCCATTATGACATTTATGTTCCTCTGCAACCAGAATAGATATAAAAATGTACTGACTGTTAATTATGGTTTTGTCTTCAATTTGCATAGCTTGCTCACTGATTTTATGTTTATTGTGTCCTCCCACTCTTCCCTTTATCTAAAAAAGCACGATTATTACATGCAATATAAGACGATTTTGTGCAATATGATTATGAATGATTATGAAAAGATTTATTATGTGACAAGTAAGTCTTTGTTAAATAATTAATTCAATTGTCATTTTATTATAGTATCTTGAACATAAAAGATCACATTGCTGTTAGAACATAAAACACTTTTCTTCTAATAATACTGTTATTTTAATAATGATTTGTGATTTTAATATTTAGCATTTTGAAATACAAAAAGAATGTTGATACACTTGTAAAGTTTAATTCTGTACATATTAAAGATAAAAATAGTTAGTAAGACATTGAAAATGTGATAAATGCATTAAAAGTCTGCTACACTGTATAAACAACTCTTAAGTTAGTTTGTTAAATTGTGTCTGGAAAATTAAGTATGCCACAAGTGAAGATTATATGCGATCTAAGATAAGAGTACGTGGAAGTAGTAGTAGTTTGCGTATACAATACAGAGATATTTTCGTGCAACAGGTGGCCATATCTATGAGGATTCAAATTAAACATCAAAATTTAACGGATTTTACTGCGTGTCTAACAACCTTGGTTTGTTAATATTTTATTTTATATAGCGTTGTCATCAAATATACATATTTTCCTACAATCTTGATGTATTTTCGAATGTCCTATTTTTTTTGCTTATTCTAACAAATAATTTAACATTATAAATAAAATAATATACAGAATATAATACCCTTTTTCCCCATAAAGTTATTGTTAAAAGAATTCTCTGGCATAATGAACTTTTCCTTTTATCCTTCGATCCTATTAACTTTTGTCTTGCATGATTCATATATATTAATATATTACTAATCGATTGCGTTGATAATTATGTTATATTATTCCTTATTATAAGTAAAAATTTCATAAGATTTATACAGAAGTATCTAAGTTAATGAGATCTTGTTATCATTATTTCTTTCTCTTTTATCTACAGCGAATCTGTGAATAAATATTTCTGGCAAAGTTTTTGGTAAACATTTTTTCAAATAATTTACACTTTACAAACTTTGTACTTTTAATCCAATTAAATTATATTTTACGCTGATACAAGTTATAAAAATACAAGGCGAATCTATTTCTAATACATTTCTTAATATAATCTTGACTTGTAATAATTAGCCTTAAACGTGTGTGCAGTTTGTATTATTATTTAAATCTAATTAATAGAGAAGTCTAATTCTTGTTAAAAACAATTATACTGTTTATACATAGTTATGTTAATATTCTTGGTCATTAAGGACACTCGTATTCACAAAATACATGGCATCGTTAAGAGTAACTGCTTAAGATATGATCTTACTAATGATTCTTGCATTTAAGGATTTAGCATAATGGCTTAAATCCTATCTTACTCTACGAAATGTATATGTATATTAAAATAATTCGTAATATAAATACGAGAATTGTATCTCTTTATTTCTTAGGGAGAGAAAGGGAAACAGAAACGGAAGGAGAGAAAGAAGGAGAGCAACTTTAATTGTATAATTTTTGTTAGATTTTTGTTTATATAAGAACTGTTTTAAACAAAATTGCTTAACGGAACTACTGATACCTATATTATTATCTTTCTGCCACAAGCACAAATGCCAAATGTACTTATATCTGTATCATCCCTTATTGAAGATTCTTTAAAATCTACAAAAAATTGCATTTATAGATTACTTTTGTCGTTAAAAGAAATATGCAATATCCAAATTCTCGAAAGATTACTAAATAAAAATTATCAAATACTTACGTTAGTTCTTCTGGCAATTTTGGGAACTGTTTAAAGTATAGTACATTAGGAATCAAGAATTAATTCAGAGAATACATCGCATGCGGATGATTAAATTTCAACCGAGAAAATAGAAATGAGAATCCAATTGATGACATCTATTTTCAATTATAATATCTACCTTAATCGATAATATATTTCAATTTTTGTTTACGCAGGCAGTGAAGCGTAATACGCAGAAATACGCGTTCGTTCGTTGCAAAATATATCCGCCTGTTTTAATTAATGCGCGTCGCTTTGTGTCTGTTCCGCGGTAAATTGCACGATTCTCGTCCCCTATCGCGCGCGAAGCGTGCGACGAATTCGTGAGTGGGATCGGTACGCAAGGTGACTATCGAGCGGTTTATTTCATCGAGGTAGCTGGCGGAAGGAAGGAGGAAAGGGGGCAAGAAGCTTGCGTTCCGAAATGCAAATTCGGTGTGGCTATACAGTACCGTTTACGAGATCAACGCACTACTTGGATTAGGATAAGAGCTCAAGTCTGCGGAGCGTGCAAAAGTCGAATGTTGGAAATATTCTTCCTCCCTCGTCTACTCCAATTTATGCTGTTCTTACACACACACACATATTATATACATTATATATATATTTATATCTCCGCAGATCCTTGAGAGCAGAGATAAGAAAAAAACGTAATGTAACAATATGATATAACAACAATTCAACTGCTACGCTTTTGTACAATAATAGGACGTACTAATAATGTTACTTAAGATTATATGCAAAGTGACAATCCATATCTTTGTTATTGAATAAAATAAATTCCGAAAAGCAAGAAAAAAATTAATGTAATTAATAGAAACGTTCTGTAACAGAAAATCAGTTACAGAAATACTTTTCGGCAAGTATCGTACAAAATTTTATTATGATAAGAATGATAAGAAAGATATATTTTTAAGTATTAATTACTCCGTATTGTCATATATAAGCTGGATGGAAATTTGAAGAGATGAGACAGGCGTTGAAACGGATATACCGTCTGGCACACGTTATCTTCTCGTCGAATGCTCGTTATTTTTCCACTGCAGGCAACTAATAATCCGATATTCGGAGTCGGGTTAGTTACGAGATATCGAAAAACAATCGGAGAGACTCGCTAACACCGACCTTCCTACGCACAATCTCACATCGCACCCTTAGAGGGCGGCAGACAAGATAGCGAACACGGAAGAGAACATCTCCCCATGTGACCTCGAGTTAATTCTCACCATATATCCTTCCTTTCGATATTTCCGAGATCTCTTTATCCATCTCTCTCTCTCTCCTCTTCCCCGCATCTTATCTCCGCGCTCCACCTTCCCAACGTCTCCCGTTCCTTCTACTCATCCTCCGTTGATCCGAGGACGACGAGGAGGAAAGGCGCGAGAGTCAGGTGCCAGTTACCGGCCCGATATAAAATATCGCTCCCCGTCCGTGAAGTAAGGTAAAGCGCGACCCCTCGGCCGTCTTCCTTTCCTCGCGGACATCGAAATAACGTGCCTCGTTAACGCGTCGTCGTATATCTCCGGGATTTCTGATCTCTTCTGCCTCGTAACCCAAGCTCTATCGTGGGGAATTACGTTCTGCATCGAGACGCTTGAGTATATGAACCAATCGACCACGGACGGAGTATCGTGATCAAAATATTTTAACTGATTCTAACTGATACCTCACTCATAATTTGCATCTGGAAGCGAGGCGAGATCACAAAGGACGAACGCGAAATGGAACTTCAATTCGTCGTTCAGTTTCAAATTGGCCATCAGGCAAACTAACGGAATCCTCTTTTATTTGAAGCTTACCAACTTTTAGTTAACTTACTGAGATTTATTGATTTTAATTTGAGTTACTGAAACGTCGAGTGCGGAAAGTTGCGACGGAAAGTTGTGACGGATGATGATCCCTGCACGCGACGATCCCACTGAAGAAGAATTTTGCAGATTTCAATGCTGCACTTCCACTTTCCGCAAATTTTGAGACAGAGACAAAACTTCTTCTGTTTACCTCGCAGTTATCAAGTACATTTAGAAATTGCACGGAGTCTAAGAAACTCTATCTATAGATACTAGGTACCCCAGAAGGATTAATTGGAAGGATTAATTGGACGGAGATATATCCTCGATATATAGCCGAATAAGAAGCACCTTTCCCTTAAATCCCTCTGATCGGCCGATACGTTTATTTTGCCATTGATGGTATTAAAGTAGAGTAAACACAGCGTCTCATCCCGTCAGTCGAGCGAAAATGACCACAGCAAGATATATAGGGCGCTTGAAATTAAGAGGATTTCATGGAAATTTGTTTCACTAAATAATCTTGGAAATAAAGGATTGGCTTTGCAATCGTTATACGAGTTTTTTTATTATTTAGTTAGAGCTATTAATAATATTAACACGTAGAAGTATATTAAAGTTAGCTTCTTTCTGTCCACATTTGATATTAAATTACATTGACGGATAAAAACAAACTTAAGAATTTTAACCAAATTCGCAATTTCTTGAAATTTCTAAGCATCCGACTTGACAGAGAATAATTTCTTTAAAAAATAATTATAATTTTTAGATATTTATTTTTTATATAAGGTTCAACAAATATTTTTTTTAGTCTTCAATTCTGTTTGGAGCAGTGCATTAATGTGCAAATGTATGACTATATGTTACTGTTCACACAGCAAGTGTGTTATCGCCTTCATCATTGCGAACGATAATGTCAGAGATGGTACTTGGGACTGCAAGCTCTCTCTCTCTCTCTCTCTCTCTCTCTCT
>NW_020214527.1:1200423-1278918 GCF_003070985.1 Temnothorax curvispinosus
TCTCTCTCTCTTTCTCTCTCTCAGAGAAAGAGAAGAAGAAGAAGAAAAAGAAGAGAGAGAGAGAGAGAGAGAGAGAAAGAGAGAGAGAGAGAGAGAGAGAGAGAAAAGGTGAGAGAGAAGGGAGGGAGGTGGGAGAGACACGATCGATCGAAACTCTAGAGCCGAAGGTGCTTGCCGTCGTGTCGGCGCGCGAGTTTTAATTTCCATCCCGGCATCTCCAGATTCCTCCAATTTCCGGTCCATCGATGGCGGAGGAGCGTGAAAAGGATCGTGCGGTCGCGAAAGCGCGCCTCGTTCAGCGCGTCGCGACGAGATAATAATTCATAAGGCTGGCAAAAAGAATGGGGACATCTCTCTTCGCGACATGTCGACCGTAAAGTCCGTATTCGCTCGGCCAAAATTTCGAGGTAGATTTTCTCTCCCTTTTACTGCCGCGCGTGCGGACTCGGCCGTGTAGTAGTAGTCAGCCGTCGCCGCTGACCTACAATTCCCTTCTCACCCAACCCTCTGCCACCCTGACGTTTCGCGATATTTCATAACTCGCGGCACGGGGAGCTCCGTGACGTGCAATGCGTCGCGCGCAGACGAACTATAATAATGCAAAAACCGCGCAATTTTTTTTTCGTTTCTTTTTTGAAAAGCGCAATAAGCGGTACCTGTTTCTCACGGGTGCCCACTTTATGACATCGCGTTTGTTTAGGTCACGTTTAGGTCGACGTAGAACAGCGTGAATGATAGCGCAGAGACAGTCTGAAAATTTAAAAACATGAACACTCGACGTCGGGGTTTACTTTTAGCGAATTGAGTCGCGCTGAACTTATAGATACGTACGGAATTTTTGCACAGTTTACAATAATAAGTACTAGTATGTATCTAAGTAAGTTTCTTATAATCTGTAATTGTAATCAAATATGTAAAAAAAGAATTTTATAAATGACTTTAAAGAAGAATTTAGAAGATTTTAAATGTTTTAACATAAAACTTACTCATTTTCCCCACATACATATATATGTATACGAGACATCGCGCTATCTTACGTATATACGAAACGACGAAATTGTCTTACAATTAGTAATCCCACTTAATGCTAAATGAAAGAAGAAACGAGAGATCTTTTTCCACTCTGTGAGGAGAGAATTGAGGTGTCGATTTGTAAAATTACGGGGAATTTATGCGCGCGAGAGGCAATGGCATTGATTAACACCGTTCGCGATCAAACTCGAGTAAAGATATTATTGTGCGGAAATCCTGAAGCATATACGCTCAAAGGAGAAATGAGAAGAGAGAAACGACAAGGAAGAGATTGCTTTGTGGTGCGATTCCCTTTTTCCTACTTGATATAGTGAAAGAGCGGATGCACACGTAAAGACCCTCCTTTCCTGATGTATACAAATAAACATCCCTCCCGCACTTTGACACTTATTTGCCACTGGCTGGAACGTGATTCTGCACGACTTACGTTCGTTACAGCGTATTAACATCCATTATCACATTCTTTCGCGTCCGTCACATTCATTACAAAGAAAGGCCTCATCTAATTTCCCTATAGGATCGCGCCACAAGTTTTTTCGGCGTATCACGTATGATGAGGCAGCGGTTCCTCGAGGCGAGCTTTCAAAGAAAACCGCCCGCACGAAAGCACCCCGAAGCAAATACGATGAGAGAAAACGAAGGTCTGGAGGAACATATATTGATCCAAGTATCCATCGACACACATTAATAATAAATTCTGACTATTTGCTTGAACGATCGAGATTTTTAGAGAACTTTATTCACGCACAAAGACGCCTGTTTGCTCAACTAATTATTTAGGCGCTCATTTCTGTAGTAATAAAAAGATGGATTATGATAACGGAGCATGTAGCTCCATTAGCTTTAGTAAATTTTACCTTGGCTTTTTTTATTTAATATTGTAGCGACCGTGCTCCCTCAAAGAATTAGATGACTTTATAATAAAACGAGGTTGCTTTACGAGTGCAATATTATTTTGTAACGATTTTCCGAGAAGGAATAAGCATGAACTCTAGACGCTATATTAAATGCTCGATTTTTTTAAATATTACCAGAATAAATTATACACAAGATAATTACGCATTGCATTTAATATTGATATGACAAAGTTTTGGTTAATATGACAAACTCTTAAAGATTGTTTGTTATTGAAAAGCTGAAATTGAAAAGTAATGCAGCCAATGTCAAATATTATTGTAAGAGCTGTCGTATTTAATATTTTAACATATCTCACTGAACTCAATAAAAGCTTGTTTTCTTATTTTAATAAAGAAGAAAAATGAAAAAGATTTATATTTTACTCCACATAATATATATATTCCTCATTTTTATTAATTACTTGATTATTAATTTATTAATAATTATTATTTTATATTTTAAGCATTAATATTGAATTATAATAAAATAATCCTACATTTGAAGGAGATATATATTTATTAAGAATCTAGTTATTATTTTTTTATTGTATTACGCAATTTATTATTTGCGATAATATGATTTGTTGGGAATATTTATATCCCGCCAGAGCCTTAATTATAACCCTAGTTTACAATATCACGTGTTGAAATTAAATAAAATAAACAACAATTTTTTGGACTGATACTAACACATTTTAAATTTCGTAAAATTATTCTAATAATATTGCGTTGGATTTTGAACATACGAACAGCCAAAAAATTTTTTTATAATTTTGACTTTTACAAATCATTTTTTTTATATTACATAGATAAATTATTGCACATTTATATTAAATTTCTGTTGGCTTGTAAATTTCAAAGTTGTTAACGAATTTACGAAATTATATTTATCTATATTACTGACTCATGACCGTTATGATCTTGTATTGTCTATATCGCTCTTTGTTTACGAGAACACAACGCTTTTGACACAAAAGGTCTCATCATATTATTTCTCATATTCATACACTAAAGAACGGACGTGCCTACGATGGTGAACTTATTAAACAGCCTGCAGTTATATAATACTTTTGCAACACATATTTTGTAAGTATATATTTTGTATATATTTTGTAAGCTAGCTAAGCATTACATACCTAAGGCATATTACATTTTAATACACGTTTAAATACCTACATGCTTTGCGTTTATTTAATTAATCGTCAACGTATTCGAGGTAGTTTTTAAAGTATTATAAAAATTATATCATAAATCACATACGTACTATGATTAAAATACGCACTGCGCGTATTTTATATTTTCGTATTATAGTTGCATGAAAATTTGAATAAGAAATTATATATAATAAATCGCGTAAAGAGATTATTGTAAAGAAAAGAAAAAAAGATTAATAAGATTTGTTCTCTCCAAAATTTACATAAAATGTTCTTTCACCAAAAGAGTTTGTTGCTTAATCAACATGCTATTTAACATTGATGAATTTTGACTTTTATAGATTTTGTTCGAAAAATAATCCGAGTACACTACAATTCACACAGTAGTTTTTAGGTGCATTATTTTTAATAGCTTATTACAATTAAACCCATCACACATATTACATAAGCTATGGCTTATCTGATATTATATTACTTTAAGTATCATCATTAATATTATCTCTCTTTTTTTTTAGATCCCTCTAAATATACTTTTATAACGTAACAGTTTCGTGATTGTTACGTATGGTCTTTATGTTAATAGACCTGCGTTAAATTCAAATTGAATTAATAGATTTGCATAAATTCAAATTTCTAGTTAATAGTCTTGTATTTAAATTCAAATTGAGGATGGAGAATTTATCTGAAAACGGCCATGCTTCTACTATAAATCGTCCTTTACGCCCAATACAATTGAGACCATCTACTCTCTCGGAAATCGGAAGAAGTATGTATATAGTGTTCATAAATTAATTCAGACGTGTAATATTTGATGTCTCTGTCACTATGTAAAAATAGCTCTGCAAGATGAAATGAAATTTATGTTCCGGGAGTTGACGGTTGACATAGCTGCCTGCCCTTGTCTAACCAGAGAACCATTCAATCTTGCCGGAATAGGTAAGACATCTAAGGAAAAATTCATAATATTTTATTTAAAAGATGAATGTTCTTAAAAATCTACAGGATTATGCGGCAACCCATCATTAATAGAAGTCGGTGGTTACACGGCCTTTATGCCATTTCCACATAATAACAATGCAAGGTGGAATATTAAAAACATAGTATCGAGTTTTGCCTACGATTCCTTTATCATTGGAACAGGTTACGCTGCAAAGCCGTACATGCCTTACAACGGACATGTATGTATTACCGATACTTTTGTTGCGTAAGAGAGAGGATGGTAATATTATAATGATATGATACCATCATAATAGCAAGCTAGCTAGATATAGTAAATTGTGCTATAGAAATTGCATATTATATTAATTGATTTATTGTTATCTTATCATTATTTTAATTCTATTAATTTATTACTATTTAATTTATTCTACTGAGCTTTTTACAGTTTTGTAATGTTTTTACAGTAAACTTGTTCCTATTCTATCTTTATCTTTTTTTTTTTTAAACCCTGCTGTTATAGCTCATTATGAATGCGATATATAGAGCACCTAATATCATGAATGCGAGTCGCATCGTTTTCGCAGAAACAAGTAATGGACAGAGAAGGATAGAAACGTTAACTATACCTGACCAAATGATGTGTTCCTTCGTGGGCAATTTTTTTCTTAGCGAGGGCAGAGAGGGCAATGTTCTCAGAATACGCGCCAAGGGTCGCGAATCCAATACAGATATTATAACGATGATACATAACATTCTTTATAGAGAGTTTTATGTAAATAAGAATCGTATTGTAGGTAATAAGCAACTCTAATCTAGTCTAATGTATCCAGCTAAAAAATAGATAAAAAAGTAATTTGATTATCTTTTATATTTGGCCTCGCAGCCTTAGGTGGTGTTCTTAGGATGAGGAATGGACAAGTAGCGCAAAATGTTATGCCGGAAGAATATCCGCGATTGGTTTCATCATTTGGCGACCTCGTTAGGTGGTTTCAGTGTCACGATATAAAGCTCGAATCAGATCTGATAGCTGTTGGCACATTACTTAATAACACACCAACAGAACTTTTAGTCACGGAACAACGTTATGGTTTTGTAAGTTATTTGTACTAGTCGTACAAATATCAGAAATCTTCATAATCTTCAAGTTATTATTTTATACCCTCTATCAGTAGAGAAATACCATTATAAATTTGAATTCTTTATTTATTACATATAATTATTCACGTCCGTTTGTTTCTATCAAAGTTTGCACTTGCGATTATTAAATTAAAGTAAATTAAAATAATATAACTTTCTTCACACATTTAAATGTTAATTACAGCAGTGGTGTATAATTGTAAGTCTCAAAGCTTAAATATCATGAAGTATTTATCTTCTTTATTTTTTGCAGTATCTTCCAACCAGACGTCATCAGTTCTATAGTTTCTCCAATTATGGAGCAGGTGGACAATTCATTAGCGATATCACGAAGGACGACACAGAATATGAAGGATACTTCAATTTAGCAACAAAAATCTATTCTGTAAATTATTGCGCATGAATGCCTCTCTCTATTCCTCGTATAAATCTAGTTACTTATATTCTTGTTTAGTTTATTGTTGTTTGTGTAGTATTGTTTAGCGTATTATTACGACGAAGATATATCTAATCGGATTATAATGTTTGTAAACTTCTCGATGCATTTTGATATAATTTTTGATAAATTTGATCTAATTTTTGATATTTTTGATAACTTTTGATATAATTAATAGAATTCCAGAATTTCTGATACGTTTTAAGAAAAATGTAATTAAGTTGATAATTAAATGCAAAAAATCAAGACTTGAAAATATACAGGATACCAAGTTTACGTTTTTATCAAACGAAACAGGAGAGAAGAAGAAGAAGAAAAAGAAGAAGAAGAGAGAGAGAGAAAGAGCTAGGATATCATTAATAATATATAATACCAAAGAAATAAAATACAACATTAAATATTATTAAAATGATGTTATGTAGAATCTCTCTCTCTCTTTTTCTCTCTCCCTCTCTCTCTCTCTCCCTCTTGAATTTTACGTATCATTAAGTTTCTATTATTATTTTCAAAAGTGTTTATCTTTTTATTCTTATTATCAACTTCTTAAATATCTAATTAAAACTTTTAATATATATTTAATGTACGTTTATTATGTTTATTACATAATTTTATGTAATAAATATAACTCTAACAATTGTATTTTCTAATGTATAAAATTATATTTTTAAGCAACAATATATATTGCGCTAAAATAAAACTCGAACGCATTTGAAGCAACTAGTCTCTTATTACATCACACACAATATATTATCTGCGTTAATATAAGTTGTTGCGAGTTTATATATGGTGTAAGTGTCCCAACTATCTTCAACTTTACGGCATTATGCATTGAAAATAAATTAAATAAAGGACAATTTTAGACTGATAGAAAAACATTTTTTTGAAAAATTATTCTATCACATTATTCTCACAAGCAGCAAAAGTTTTAAAAATATGGCTTATATGTAAATAAATTTTTATATTAAAGATATATTATTATATATCCGTACTAAACTTTCGTTGACTTTAAAATTTCTAAACTATTAACGTCTTTATGAAAATATATTTATTTATTACCACTAATTGACTAATCCATGACCGCTATGATCTTTTATTGTTTACGCCGTTGCTTTCTATTTACGAAGAGAGAGCACTTTCGACAAAGTGCCTCCTACCATTTCTCATATTCCTGTAGACTATGAAACAATGGATGTGCTTGTGATGGTGAAACTAAGAAATTATACAGTTTACGAGCATACAAATTTTCACGACATACATTGAGTGAGTGTACAAACGTATGCTTTACACATACACATATACATATTAGATTTAGTAATATTTAATTAACATTTAAATGTATGTTTTATTTTTGGTTCACTAATATTACTTTCAATATTAATGTACAATCGAAACAGCTTCTACCTTTTTAAGGCGAAATTTGACCACTTTCTCACGGATTTAGACGGATAAAAATGTTACCATCGTATTCAGCGACTTAAAGACTTAGAACATAAGATTACATATTTAACTTACACTTCTTAGGCAGAAATCGTACTATTTTATCTACCGTACTTTCCCTTCGTATTTAAATTTCAAAGTTTAACGATCTTACAAAGTTATATTTATTTATTGCCACTGAGTACTCATGACTGCTATAATCTGTAGTAAGAGTCAGTTTATGCTGTTGTTTTCTGTCTGAGAGAAACGTCTTTGAAAATATGACTTATTTCATTTCATATTCAGACTACGAAAGGATAGACGTGCCTGTGATAGTGAATTAGTTAGAAATTTAATATTCTGCAATTATACAAAACTTTTGCAACATATATCTTGTCAGTATATAATCTAGACTGTGGCGACTGTGCACACACACACACACACACACACACACACACACACACACACACACACATACAGAGGGAGAGAGAGGAGGAGGAGGAGGAGGAGGAGGAGACAAAACATATTATATGTAATTAGTAATATTTTAATACATGTTTTGCTCTTATTTTATTAATATATCTCTCACTATCAATATTAATATACGCTAACAAAATAGCGTCTACAATATTACGAAAATTAAGTGATACATATTGTTTGTACTATCATCAAAATATGCACTGCGCGTATATTATATTTTTTATATTATGGCTGCCTAATAATTCCAGTAAAAAATTACGTGTGTGACAAATCACATAGAGAAATTGCCTTAAAAATTAATAAGAGAAAAGTGACAATACATTGCTTTATCATTAAAGCTTTGTTACTTTTTTGGAAAACTAATTTATATGTAAGTCACATAAAAATTAGTTTACTGCATTATCTCTAATAGTAACAGCTATCACTCTTTTCGCATCTTATTATTCGAAATAACATTAATATGATTTAGATTTTATTTTATGATCTAGATACTTCCTTTAAAATTCTCTTTTAACTTGATAAGTTATCAATTCTTATATGTATTTTCCATTATTTTATAGTATTGCGCTTAAATTCAAAGTAAACATCATGGCGGCAGAAAACGGCGATGCCTGGATTGCAAATTTTTCGTTAAACACGATAAACTCGCAGTTTCCTACACTTCCGGAGGTTGCAACAAGTACGTAACGTATATAACTTTATAATTTAATTTACATGTATAATATTTGATATTGCTGTCACTAACAATAGTTCTGCAAGATGGAATGGAATCCGTGTTTCGAGAGTTGACGGTTGACATAGCTACCTGCCCTTGTCTAACCGAAGAACCATTTAATCTTGCCGGAATAGGTAAGAAATTGAAGGAAGCTAAGTAGTATTTTACTAATTGTAAGAAAACAAATTTCCATAAAATTCTATAATTACAGGTTTAAACGGCAATCCTTCAATAATACAAGTCGGTGATTATACGAACCTTATTCCGAACCCGCTTTATGATAGCGCAAAATGGAATATTGAGGATATGTTATTATCAACTGGCTATGATTCTTTCATTATCGGATCTGGTTACGCTGCGTATCCATACTTGCCTTACAACGGACACGTATGTATTATAAATACTTTCATGCGCAAAAGTATGATAATATTATTATAATTTTATTGTACTAGTAGAATAAATAGAGATCCATAAATTGTGCGATAAACTGCGTATTATATTAATTGATTTATTGTTATCGTTTTCTACTGATGTTTTAATTCTATGATAGTATGTTATTATGATTTGTTAGTTGCTTCAATCTGATCTTTTTATGTTTATTTTTCACAAGCTCGATTACTGTTGTAGCTCATTATGAACGCGGCGTATAAAGCACCTAATATCACGAATGCGAGTCGCATCGTTTTCGCAGACAAAGGACAGAGCAGGATAGTAATGTTAACTCAACCCAAGACAATGACGTGCTCCTTTATGGGCAATTTTTTTCTCAGCGAAGGCAGGGAGGGCAATGTTCTTAAAGTGCGCGCCAAGGGTCGCCAAACCGATTTGGATATTATAACAATAATGCAAGACATACTTTACAGACATTACCGTGATTATCCTGTTGGTAATAAACCTTTTAATCTAGTTAATTATATAATTTTAAAAGTAGATAAAAAGATGTTTGTATTATCTTTTCTATGTCTGGTCCTGCAGCCTTAGGTGGCGTTCTGAGAATGAGGAATGGACGAGTGGCGCTAAATGTTATGCCGAAATGTTATTTCCAGAACAAGTCATCATTTCGCATTCTCGCTAAATGGTTTGATTGTCACGACATAGAGCTCGAACAGGATCTGATAGCTGTTGGTACAATTATTAACACCGAACCGGATATTTTGCACTATGAACAGCGCTACAATTCTGTAAGTAATTTATACTATGGTAGTGCAAGTGGATAACAGAGATTATTTTTCTTCAAATTACTGTCTTGTGTCACCAGAAAAACTACCATAATTATAAATCTTAATTTCTTATTCATTAACTCGTGTAATTCTATCTATCCGCTTATGTTAAAATGAGCACTTGTAATTATTAAATTTAAGTAAGTTAAATTAATAAATCTCAACTTTTCCAGTTTAAGCGTTAATTATGACTGTGATGATTACGGTCTAAATTTCAAAGCTTAAACTTTATGAAATATTTATATTATGCTTTTCAGCCTCTGCCGAGGAGGCATCATCAGTTCCATAGTTTTTCCAATTACGGAGCAGGCGGGCAGTTTGTTAACAATATCACGAGGGACACGATCGAGTATGAAGGATACTTTAATTTAGCGAACAAAATTTATATGTCAGATTGATGGCCATAATTATCTTTTTATTTTAAAACTAGTTTTTTATGTGAACAAAAGTTTGTTATATAGAGAATTGTCTTGATAAAGTAATTAAAGATTTAGCTGATATAGAAATCTGAAAATAATTATGTTCCACAGTATAAATAATTTTAATTATATACATTCAACCTGGTTGCAAAAATGACTAACCTTTTTGCAGCATTATCATGTTTGAATGTCCTACATAATTATTTTGATGTTCTCTATTATTATTCTCAGATTAAAAGCCCAATTTTTACATTTAGCAAAACTGTTCTTTCCATGTATGTTTTTCTGAATTTGCGTCAAAGATAGTGTATCAGATTATAATATTTTATAATATAAGTTTTTTTATTCATAATATAAGTTTTGCATTTGATATTTTTTAAATATAATTGTTAAAAGTTTATAGTTCTTAATAGTCGATAAATGTTCTAGCTATTAAATGCTAAAAATAAGGATTTGAAGATATAAAATCCTGGCACTTTTTTCCTGGAAACAAAGATACATTATAATTTAGTTATTTTAAGCAGAAGCGATTTTTAAATTCTATTATTTTTCTATATAACAATATAAGAATTTGTGTAGCACTATATATCTAGAATTCTGAAAAGTATGTGTATGTGTAAGTACGAAAAGTAATAAGACTCACGTTTTATAAAAAAGTTTTGAATCAAAACATTACATAAAATCTGTGTAGTACTATCTAGAACTCTGAAAAGTATGTAAAGTAATTACATAGATAACGATACTTTACTTATTTATTACTGTCTTAGCTTCGTCTCAGTTTTATCGACTTGTTGGTGTCAGTTCCACTGCTGTCCCTAATTTACGCTCCAATCTCACTTATTTCTACTTCTCATTAACGCGATCACAACTGATTATGAACTCAATATTTGCGTTATGTGGCGTAACAACAATGGAAGGCAACAAAAACGCAAGTTGTGTCGCTTTCGTAGATAAAAACACCGGACAATGTAGGCTGCAAACCATCAACCATATTAACCACGGATGTTCCATGAAGGGCAATTTCTTTATCAGCAACGGTAAACAGGGAAACGTCCTAAAAGTTTACGCCAAGAAACGGATTGGCCCGTTAAGTTTCACGGAATCAATGCAGATCATTTTAAAGATACCGTTGCTAAGAAAGCCAGTATCTGCTCGAACATAATTAGTTAAAAATAGCGTTTAAGAGAAAATAAAAAACAAGAAATAATAATTGTAAAATCTTGTCGAATAGACTGTGACATTTTCTGCATTTCATCTTGTAGGTTTGGGTGGTATACTCGTGGCGCAAAACGGAAATCCGCTTTAGTCTATCATACCGCAAGATTTTCCACAAATTCCGTTAAAATCAAAGACCGCAATCTGCAATTGGTTTCGCCATTATAATATGCAAACGCTCATGACAGCCGTTGGGACACTCGTCAACAAGAACACATATTTTCAAAAGACATTATCACATATGTAAGTTATTTATACGTAAATCACATGTATATAAACGTGAGAGATACGAGGAACCATTACTGCATGTATATACTTTTTATCAGATCGATTATTATTAAACAGCAGGTTCAGTTTCTCTCTTTATATTGCAATTAACATGTCTATTAACATGTCTATTCACGTCTTTTAAATTGAACTTTTTACGACAAAGTCGTATAAAATAAGATGTACTGGAGTTCAATAAAACTTTAGTGTTAGCAGTAGCATCAATAGCTTAGTACTTAAACTTTAAGAGTAATTACGAATTTTATACTTTGCAGCCTATCTACCTCACGCCACAGTGTTTCCACGCTTTCTTTCACAAAGGATTAGGCGGCCATTATTGCATCGATAATACGCCAGACACAATAGAGTATCTAGGATATTTCAATTTAGCGAAAGAGCTCCATTGTGTGGATCAAGCAAGTCCATTTTCTCTTAAATATTAAGCAAAATTGATTTCTTTGTGAGTGCTTATACTTGTGTAGTCAGAAATTTGTGTAGGTAATATATCATGCGATATATTTGTGATAAAAATCGAAATGTATCATATTACCACTTTTGGCACAAGAAATAACTTTTTCGTTTTAGAATTGAAGAGATCGATACGCGACACATTAACATTTATATATATGTTATTGACGTCCGAGAGATGCACTCTTTAATCTCTTCAACATTCTTTTTATATGAACTATACTCTATAGAAAAGTAAGAATAAGTGTGCATACATATAATCTATATAATATTATATGATATTATATATATAAATTAAATATACATGCATACAGTATATACATATATGTAATATATAATTCGTATAATTATATTATATTATATTCTCTCTCTGTATTTCTATAATATAATATAATAAGTTAGAAAAAGTTCTTTTTCCAACTTTCTTGCGGTAATATAGAAGATTGTTTCTCAGCACGTGTCGGAACGGAAGTTACCGTGAATTCTTGCTTTTCGATATAATGTGATAAAACTACGATAACTTTTGGGATAAGTTATACGCAACATGAAATAACTCCTGTTCTAGGATACAAATTAGTATATAAACTAGCCCAAAGTTTCACGCTTGCCATAGGCCATAAATATCACGAGGCGAAGTAAGAAGAACGGGCTAGTATATAATGTAATATAAGGAATGTATTAAGGAATTACTTAGTTATTGCATGTTAAGAAGTTTTAATAAAGTCTGGAGAATAATACTGAAAGTAGATAAATAATACTGAATAATACTGAAAGTATAAATTTTTATTTTTGTCGTAACTTTTCACATAAAAATTTAATTCAAAGTTTAATTAGCTTGATTTTTAATACTAAAAATTGAGAAGGTTAATGAATAGTGATAATTAGAGAGTCTTTATAATGATACATAAAAGATAATATCATATGTTCTTGAGACTTTCATTAATTTTATATGAATTTAAGATTTTCATAAAATATATTAAACAGAACAGACAAAATTTATTTGTGTAAGCGAGACAGTTTCTATGTATTTCTCACAAGTTACAATATATATTTCTTTGCTTTCTGTCGCATATTTGCAGAATCATATATATCTATTTCTAACTCCCAAATCTCTGTCTGATGAATTCGTGTACGTGACAAGATTACTGAATGACGACGTCGTTCTTTCTTTCTTTATGGCAAGATATTCGTCATTTCTTAATAAATACAAAAGTCGAAAATTATTCTGTATTACATTTTAATAATTATTATATATATTTATTATTTAATAATTAGATATTTTATAATATTTAGTTTCTTTTCAAGCTTTAAAATAAAAATTTGTTAAACTAAACAATGAGTACAATATCTCGTTGCATATTTTCGTGTTTAATTGTTGGAACACAATTTCAGAAATCATGAACGTCTTGATATTTTCACCGATAATGGTCGACCGTACATTTCATGAGAAATTGCGCTATGTATCCACTTGTTCGCCAATTCTGGCACGTTCGATATACGACGGCTACGTAAAAAGACAGTCTGGCAAGGAGAAGAAATCGCCATTCGTCCGACACGACCGAGGAAAAGGCAGATATATTTACTATAGTATACGGAATCCAGTTTGAATTTCACATGGCTGCTTTGCAACACGCGTGACCGTACAATGTCTGCGGAGAGAACTCGCACGTGCATTCAAAAATCGCACGTGCTAGGGATCTCAAACGCGCGGAGCACGTTTTCCCGTTCTTTTGGTTCGCACCAACATCCGCGGCGTGTATCCTTTTAAGTGGTACGTATCGACGTACCGACCCCCCTTTGACGCGATCTAAAGAATTTGAAAATTCTAAAGGCCAGACAGAAGAAAACCGCGTACTTGCACGTGGTGAGACTTTGTAAGAGTTTCTCTATGGTCTTTATTTTTGAATGTTCCTTTTATTCCGCCATTGAATTGGTATTACCTTAAATAAAGCTATTGCCATTCAAATATCGTGAGCATGATTAACATTCAATAAATGAAACATAATATTTTCTGGTACAAATAAAAACTTTAAACTGATTTTTCTAGATGTACTTTGCGTATTTTTTACGTTAGAAATTTTTCCATACTAGAGATTTAATATTCTTTGCGACTATGAAAAAAAGGCATGCAAAATGTATTATAAATGCGACAAAGAAGTAGAATATTACGGGAACAGAATTTACGTTCGCATGATCGACACTTCAAAACTTTTCAAGCTCCTGGCGTTCCTCTTTGCAGTTCCACTCGCCTGTTGGCACCCGCGGAATTTATCACCTTCCTTTCACCCATCCACTCTCTAAACTTCTTGAACCTCAATCCGGGATACGAATGGAAAAATACGGAGTCTTTTCGAAAAGGGAAGTCAAAGAAGAAAGAAACTTTAAGTTTTATTTTCCGTCTTATATTAATTAAATAAAACTCTGAATATGTTATAACCATTTCATTATCTAATGAGTGGGTTATATGTATAATAGAATATTCTGTTATTAAACTAATTAGATTAGTTCTCATTATTTTCAAATTGCTAAATATTACGGCATTAAGTTGAATATTAATATGAATCTTTTTTGTCTTTTACGAGATAGATTATCGTTTACTAATCATCTGCAATGTAAATTTCTCAAATTCAACACTGACTTCTAAATCGTCTTTCCAAATGCACGTAAATCATCTAGTAAAAAATTCTCTCTTAACAAAATATTATCGTGATACTAAAAAAAAAAATGTTCTCTCTAAATCTGAATCAGTGAATATAGTCACTGATTCAACACTACTATTCACTGATTCAGATTTAGAGAGTTCCAATATTGGAAAAGATTAAAGCGCGTTTAAATGGAAAATCCACTTTAACTCCTTTTAACAAATTAAAAATATTTTAGTTGGAGAGATAAATGCCTGCACAAATATAATTTTAATCGATATGTCAAAATAAAAAATATATAATTTAGAGAAGATTTATATATACATTTATGTATAATTATATATATATCTCTTTCTTTAAACTACTAATTAAAATGCATTTGGCTTGCAAAATTGTTATAATTGAGCGATTAATCTTGATACTTCTTGCCTAAATACCAACTTCTACCTCCTTGATTTAAGATCATCCCTTTAGTTGATATATTTTTATGATAATATCCAACGATAAATTCTTACCTTAACAGCTATTACAGCTGGGGCGCAACACCTAAATCACATTCGTGCATTACGCGGACACTTAATCATTAAAATATCATATAGAGCCTGCAGGTGTGGTAAACGGCATTAATATAATTGACTCACGTAATGTGCGCCCGCGGAATGCAGAAATAGAAATCCGTACCACTGTTTCTGCTAAATCTCGCGCCTCGTGAGAGAAACGGGCAAGTCACTGCCAATGGAAAGCATCAAGAAGATTCCCGAGAAAAAAATTGGAAAAAAATCATTGGTGTTACATCTCATGCGCATCGATAAAGTCCCGCCTCGGAGCAACGAATTATACGCGGAACTTCTCACGAAGTCGACCCCCGACGACAATAATTTCAATTTAAGACGACCGTATTTCCGCGGAACTAAATGCGGTTCCGATGGTTTTTAAATAGATTGGAACCGCTGATCCGCGCGTTCAGCGCAGATGTGCCGTAACGGGGTGAGGGAGTAATCCGTTATCGACGCAAAATTAAGAGTGCGACCAGGAGTTCGGGGGGGAAGGTAGTAATTCTTTCGCGGAATCGTTAATTCCGCTAATTATACAAATGCGTTCGACGGACAAATGAATTTAGGTAAAAACGAAAGCCGCGATAACTGTTTGAGATTTATACGCATATTATGTGCGCACGTTATATGCGCAATAATATGCGTGACCGTAATGCGTATTATGTAACGCCATATGAAGCGCCATGTGACCACCTCCGATATTCCACTTTACATGTGCGACCATTATTGTTTGACGTGTATAGGTATATGAGTATGTATTACAAATATATAAGTAAGAATGAATATAAAAAGCAATAAACGTATATATTTATTCATAATATATATTTATACGTATGTTTACATTTTATATATACGTATATGCATGCGCATGTATGTGCATATACTCTACGTGTATAATGAGGACACAAACAGATATATCGCGCATATTAACATACGGGCAAGCTTATATGGCGCTTCAAAGGAGATCGAAATCGATGTCATGATACAAATGTCGTAATATATGGATCAAGAGATGCTCCTTGCGTCTTGCGCATTTAGCTACGTGAGAGTAGATATATTCACTGTTGCTCCGTGATTATTGATCATTCGTAACACGTTTCCGCGTTTCCCTTACGCTAGGATTTTATCGGAGCCTCTACTTCGAGAGACGCTCGTCGTATTCTTTCGGCGATACTCAATATCCATGTAAATACCGTCCCCGAGTATCCATCAGCTTGTCTGCGCGAATAGGGAAAGTGGTTCGAACGACAGAAACGCGTTTTACGGCAATTCTATGTACGAAACGATACGTAGCAGTATTTGATTTCACCATGACTTTCCATGTACAATCCAGATAATATTTGAAATATCGAACATAGCATTTTCAATCCGTACAAATATACTGAAATATTTCTTATCAACTAAAACGCGTTTCAATTAGTTTTAATATTGGAACTACGTTCTTAGTGTCATAATAATATTTTATTATATATATAAAATTTTTAGATAATTTATACGTATTAAAGAAATAATTTGAAAGAAGTAATAATTGGCCAATATCTTACTTATTTTTTATTAGTACTTATATCTACTTATTAAAGAATGCAAAAAGTACAATTGAACATTTAGCATATACCCATTGTTACATTGATTATATAGTAATAGTATTAAATAATAAATTAAATTAGTTTAATAATAAAACATTTTCTATTGTATAATAATTTTGAGTAATAAATAAATATTAATAGTTTTATTAACTATAATCTTATTTAAAGCTTTTTTAAGATTAACTAAAATAAAGTACCTTATTCATTCCAAGACCAATTAAAATGCCGAAAATGTAATATAGTACTAATACTAAATACAATAAATTTAAAATTATTGTGTTGCAATAAAGAAACAAGTATGATTAAAATAAAATAACATAGGTGATCTTGGAGAACCTGCCCAACATGGATTACGAAATATAAGATGTTTTAAGTTTGAGAAACTCTCCAGGTACTTGGCTGAAATTTTCCCGAAACAAAACTTGGTCTGTACTTGTATTTTCGACGCTCCAATTGTACGCAGGTACACCGCATATTTAGCATAATCTCATATGGAGAGAAACCCTTATCTCGTAACAAACAGGCCGCGATGTGGCCGCGTCGTGTGCTAGTCCGATATCGACATTAGCAAACGCGCGAACGCACTTTGCGCGGTTAATATTCCGTGATTATGATTTACGTTTATAACACCGTGGATCCTCTCGGATTTTCCAACTCGTCGTTTATTCTCCCTGGCAGAACGCAATCGAATCGATTCTTTTGCGAATCGAGTCATCACTCATGCTCGATAAAATAGGTTCATTAATGCGTACAATAAAACTCCCCCTTTGATTCAGGAACACAGACAGTTGTAAATTTTAATCGCTTAATGCCACGTTATTTAAATTTGCGCCCTTCCAAACTTAATCCGCGGAGAAACTCTTAACGAGATGTATTAAGCAATTTTGATAACTTTTTGTTAATTAAGAAAATATATTGACTTCAAATTGAAGAGACTATATAATATTCTTAAGATATTATCCACCATTCAACGTACTTAAAATGCAAGTATATATCGCTATATAAAATAAAATAAAGGATGGACAGAGAAATAAAGAGGAAATGTGTAGTCTTAAAATATGGGATGCATCGAATCTTCCATTCATATTCGCTGTTGCCCGCGATTTAAATATGTCCGCAATCGACCCTGATAGATGGAGAACATATCAGAGAGAGTTCCTTCGGTAACGTACTCCTGCTCGTGTGCAATTATCCGTGCACGTGTTACCGCTCCCGTTCGAGTATCCCGGTCACAAGATGGTCTATAGTGTCTATATATACGCTCCCTTCCTTCAGGGACTTCTGGATTTCTGAATAATTTCAGCTACCGCTGCCGAGCGACTCTGCCATGCTAATGAGACAAACGGTACCCGGGGAATTTAATTGGAATCCGACAATTATTAAGAGACTCCACACACAGTGGCAATGGAACTCTTAAAATGAGGTACTATTTCATTGCGCCGCCGTAATCGACCGACATCATCCTCGAAATCGGATAATCCTCTTTCAAAAGAGCTAGCGGCTCCGTGTTAAGCACAATTCGCGTAGTTAGACGAGCAATAATATCGTCTTTCAGGATTTTCCTAGAAATTTAACGCACCGCGCGCACGCTTATCATCAGACATTTTAAAGCACGGTTCCAGATGTAGCAAAATACATTTAGTTGCACGTATTTTTCAATTCAATTATCATGAATTAAATAAACTAACATAACAATAAAATAATATTTAATGATATATTCTTGCAAAAAATCGATATTTATATCTGTGCTATGTGACTTAAAAAACTAAACAGAATTATATTAGTAGGCATTAATCTTGTAGGTTTTACTCGGTCAGTATTTAAAATAACATGAGATTTTAAAAAAGTAAAGTTTTATCATATTTACACTTCTTTTTTATATCATAAATAGAATAGAAGATTACTCACTTGTAAAAAGCAAAACAGTTTTTCTTATCATTATCCGTAAACCTAATATCTAAAATTAAGTTCTGGTCAAATTTTTTATAACTAGATATATATATATTATTAACAGTTTCTATAAAATACCAAGAAATCTAAAGGTTTTTATCAATCGCAAATATCAATTACTAAATTAACTTCTTCAATTCAACGTTTCTATTGATTCTCTTTAATTCCCCAACCGCGGAAATAAGCACACGTGCAATATAATAGAAATGAGAAGAAGAGACGAGTACAAGCATTATTAAACTGTAATAAGCTTCTATTGATATATTGATTATTTTTTCAAAATAAAAGTAGCAGTTAATGCGAAACTGGAGGAGTACATTGTTCATTTTTGAAAAAAATAAATTCCAAAAGCTTTTTTTGTTAAATATTTAAAAGTCGCATTTATCATTAATTATATGCAAAAAATTTGTAAATATATAAGAAGAAACTATATTCTCGTGCAAATTTCATTACGATTTTTTTTCCACTTCGCGTGAAGAAGACTATGATTTCATGTTGGACACTCATGCGTCATTATCGTCACAGCTTAAAATAAAACATATTCTGTTAAATACCTACTATATTTGTTTACAATAAAATTAAAGGTAAAGAAAAAATGCGTTGACAAAATTATAATAGGTAAGAAGAGACAATTTTTCTTGATTCGAATAATGTATACGCGTATTCGGATTATGTTTATTCACATTTTATGATCTCTTAAATTGTGAGCAATTAGAATACTGATATTATAATATTTACCTATATTTTATAGCTTATTTCTAAAATCGCTTATTTCTAATTCTGTTTTTTCCGCTGTCTCTATCGGGAGAATAAATTGTTTCTGCGGGATGTTGATTAATTAAAGTATAAAACAAAATACTTACCTCATTTTCGAGCAGTTTTTACCATTTTAGAAATTAAACAATCCTGTTGCAAAAATTAAGTTCCTTCAATAAGTCAACAGTATAGGTTTTTTAAATGTAAAAGTTTGTGGATGTACACTATATCAATCATGATCGTCATTCACATGCCACAAGCGACATTATCGCATCTGTGAAGGTATTTTCAATTATCTTTTGATATTTTCGTACGTGTCATTTAATTTCCGACTGTCACACTGCACGATCGACAGCAATGACATTCACAAGTGGTGTACCATCTTCATCTTTATCCATGATTCGAAACATGCATGACCAGCATGACAAGATTTGATGGGCAGAAAAGCGTTAAGAATTGCGTTAAATTTCTCGTGTAATCGAACTTCACTTCAAATAATCTTGCTGTAAAAATAAATCGTCGAATCTGTCGCAATACCAAAGTTTCGAAAATTTAAGAATCCTGGCAAACCCGATTTCTCAAACTTATATAATGAATGTAATCTTCCGTTTAAAAAACAATAAAAATAGTTTTTATCTTATTGAGTTATTGTAACAACGTCGAGATTTCAGAAAAGAAAGAAGTGTCTCTCGGGTGTGTTAACGATCCGACGCTTTCGTCGACGTCAACGATGGACGCAAGACGGTCTTCGCGATTGCGATGTATTAATGTCAGCAACGTTTTCGAGTGCGACTCGGCAGGCACGGGCTTGCCACTACGTAATCGTCGAGACTGACGAGCCGGCAGTCGACTCTCCCTTCAGCGATTGGTGTATTCTGGTATTCTCTCGCACCCTCGCGATGTTCGGCGTAGGCTGTCGACTACGCATCCGTCGAAGTTACAATTTAGCTGAGCACGGTATCTCACAGCTCGAGTTTAACGGAAATCTCCGGTGTGGATGACGATGCATGTTGAACGAACACACGTCTGCATCCGGGCGTTTATCATATATCGCGCTTGCATACGCGCTTGCACGAAGTGATTAATTATATCTGAACGCGGAGAGACCCTCGTCATGAAAATACTTGAGAATTTCCTATGAGCTATGTGCAGATTGCGTTTGTTGATCACAATCTCATAAGATCAAAATCTCATCATCCGCCATCTCCGAAAAAAATAAAATATTACATTTTTTTGACATTTTTTTTGCTTTTTGATTTTCAAAACAAAAAAATTGGAAGCTGGAAAAAGAGCTCCAAGAAGAATATTTGTGACTTTTTCTCTTCTCGCTAGTGCCACGCAATTATTTTGCTAATTACGTAAATGTGCATAAGACATATACTTTTAATTTGCATTTACGTCAGAAGATAAATATAATGCTTTGTTATCATAATGGAACATTTATCATCAATAGATTCAGAAAAGAAAATTAACTTATTTTTGTTATATTCTGCTTCGTTTTACTTTTTTCTTCAAAATTAAAATGTAATATTTATCTTATTCATTTTATTTTATATATATTATATAAAACATGTTAAATATTTGTGTTTATATATTAATGTCGATAACTGAAAAGCGGCTGTCGATAAACATATAATATAATATATATAATATCGCTTAAAAAACGTCTTTACAATTTTATCAAAAGACGTGTCTAGATTTTCTGAAAAAAAGTCTAAAAGTAATCTTTTATAAGATATTTTTAGCAACATGTACAGCCATTTACATTACCGACTGTAATATTTATTGATTAAAATTTGTTAGTGTTACCAGAGAAAAGCCTGAGAGAGACCATCCCGGTCTTTTTCGTGGAACCGTTGATTAATTCTTATTCAAATTTATTAAAATAAACAATGAACATAAAAGTGTCTACGATTAAATCCTACAATGCAATCGCGATGTATGTAAAATATTAGAATTGTGCAATAAAATTTAAGAGATAGTTTGCGATAGTTTTACAAAAAATAAAAAATAGTTTTGGACTAGATTAGATTAGATGCAGTTCAATTATTATTTATTTATTATAAGTATAATTAATTCTTTGGGCTTATGACTATGGCAACAGCCTGACTTATCAGTCTGATTTATCTATAGGGTTGATCAACGTGCGCGCGTTTTATATTATTAAAATATATAACGAGAAGAATAATGAGTAGTCCCTTCTTTCTATTTTACCTTACTTTGTTTTTATTATGTTGGAAAAATTCTTTTGTTATATATTTTAATATTTCGATGAATTACACATTTATTATCAATCCAGTGGATAAAAAACAGACAGATAAGTCAGGTTGCTACTATGACCCAGTGAATTAATACACGAATATTATACACTTCACTGTACATATATACAATAATAAGACAAAATTCATTATGCATTTTATTTCTATTAAAATAAGAAACATGTTTGACGCTTTTTTTTTACATTTTAAATGTTTTTTTAGGGTTAAATTATTTCAATTTTTAATTATTATTTTTTATAATACTTTGTGGACGTAGCACAAAATAAAACCAAACAGTTATTTATGTAAAATGGAACGCATGGAACAGAAACTTGGATAGGGTGTTACCCGTCAGAAAGATCCGTGGTAACGTAGTTCAACGCGTACATTTTGTGTACATAGAGGCGCCAGTGGACGGATCCCATGTGGAAGATGTGAAACGTGAGCACGTTCACTCACAGACTTCTCTCTGATTAGAGCTGTCCAGTGAACAATATACTAATCTAATAAACTATCTTTAGTTGCAACAGGATAACAAAACCTATCTATAGATCACACAGAACTGTTAATTTAGAAATCTAAAAGAACAAAGATATCTTTGATTGATTGGTCAATTTTATGTTCGATCAAATATGATGGAACTAATTATATTCAAAATTTAAATCATATCTGAAAACAAAAGAAGAATTTAATAATTGTTAATTTTTTCAAGAAAACAAAAAATTTATTATAAATATAATATTGTATCTTTTGATAGTAATTAAAGTATTTGCGTTCTCTCTCTCTCTCTCTCTCTCTCTCTCTCTCTCTCAGTATAGAATTAATATTGGTCATAAATGTTTTCGCAACGATAAATGCTTCCCTGTGAAACCACATCTGCACATCTCAAACAATTTATTGCAAATAATAATAATGTATCATTAATGAATCAAATCAGGTCTAAAAGATTGCAGATCTGCATTATGCATTTATGTTATTTCGCGCGATTTAAATAGTTGTATTTCTATTTTTCTCAGGAAACTTTGGACATATATATTAGGCAATTTATTTTTTATACATATACTCACGGTATTTGAATGTAATTCCGCTCTAAAAATTAGTAGCTCATTGATATCATTTATTCATGCGACGAATGATGCAAATACTAAAAGCGCGCACCGTTCATTGACTTCAACATACGAACGTTCAGGTGGGCATATTGTTTAAGTATCGCGGCACTGCTCATCTCGGAAGTAACGCGATGATTTCTGTGACATGCGTGACGACAGTATTATTAGATTGCGGTAGATGTGATTATATGCAGCGTGCAGGAAGACGTATTACCCATTACGAAATAACATAATTCCGAGAGAACAGGAACTACGGGGAATAGCTCTACATGATATTGGGATCGTTTTGCTTATATATAGTTACGTAGTAAATAACAAAATATTTCCGGGAATCGTCCGGCATTGCGGTACCGCATGCAAAAATCCGTCGTGTAATTTTTATGACGAATTTACGACTAAATTTTGTACGTGTGACTGTTCTTCATGAGAGCTTAAATTTCTCGTTTTCTTGCCCTTTCGCCCGATAGTGATCCGGGAATCGTTCGACGAAAATTTGTCGCGATATTTCGAGTATAAACAGACCTTTGTTACGTGGTATCTTAAACGGAATTGCTTCCAGCGGAATAGCTACCATGAAGCATAGGACTTTGTAACTGCTCTGTGTTCGATAAGACAATATGTTCCTCACAATGAACCGCTGCATAGGAATAAGGTATCTGTTATAACGATTCGGAAGGGGAGAACGAATCGTAAGGAGGGAATTTGTAGGCAGAGATATATAATGGCTCCGTCAGTGAAATACGAACACTATAATCTTGAAATTATCGTAATACTTATATTGTCTCTCAGTAATTTCTTATAATATCCGAATGATATGTACACTCGTCTGACCTTAGCAAAAAGTTCAGAAATTTATTAAAAAACGTCCAGGAATTTAATAAAATAATATAATTATAACTATTGTCTAAACAGATTTTACAGAAAAAAATAGGATAAGAATAGTTATAATCTTTAATATAAATTTAATTTTGTTATGACCAAAGTTTCATTAAAATTGATTTATAATTTACGTCCTAATTAAAAATAATTATTTCCTTATTGTACGAATATAATAAATTTCTCGAGAAATTTTAATACAAAGCAATTAAAATTTAAAAAATGATCGATTACCGCCGATAACATATTCAAGCGTAATTAATATAGAAATTCTATTAATACCTATAGAAATTATATATTACCTATACTCAAGACGCGATGTTAAGCTGGAAGCTCTCGACGTGAGAAAAATGGAGAGAAGTGAATGCGTCTGTTCCAGTCATTCTAATTCATTAACTTTTCCAAAATTTAAGATCGCTTTCAATTAGAGAGGATATTCTCGCTCATGGTCTGCTCTTGTAGTGGCGGGATCGATCTTCTCGTTGTGCGCGTACGCGTGTGCTACAAAAGGATGGCCAAAGGTCTAATTGCGGCCATCAGCGAAAGCCGGCGGACCGGAAGCGGGCGGAAACTTTGAGCATTCTTCCCGAGGTCCTCCATCGGATCTCGTCGGGCGCGTCGAGAGAATTCCACGGCGATAGCCGCGCTTCGCGCTCGCTCTTCTTCGCAGGCGATCTCGCGCAAAGGCTTTGGTCCATTTTTCAGTATTAGGAGGAAACGATAGCCGCCGAGGCAATCGGTAATCGATATCCGTGGAGCGCGGGAGCTCGTAAACTGACCAAACAACGAGACGTACGGGGAGCCCCGATTGCTTTAGCTTCGTGGAGGGCGAGTACAGGTGTGCGATTGGTTGAGCAGGTGAGCGATTGGCTCCGACCTATCGGGCTTCCGTTTACTTCTCTCGTTTCTGCCTTTGGCTTTTCTTCGGTCTATTTGCGGCCCGGAGCCGCAATATAAAGCACGCGGAGCCGCGAGAACAGTTTTATGAAACACGAGGGATTTTTCGGGACGTTTGCTTTGTATTAGCCTCACTATGTTCCTTATTTGCAGGCTTCTTTCCCCCTTTCTACTTTGTTTCTCGAATGCCTTAAAGAGAATATTTGTGGCATTGGTATGAAATGTGTATGTATAATATATTGAAATGTTATTTGTCTGAGAATTTGAGAAACAATCTGGAATAAACATCATTTTATTTTAACATCTATATTGACTGGCTTAGCTCCGCTGCTGTAAATGCTGTAATTTTTAATTTTTACCTGGTCTGCACAAAATTCTTTGCGAGTATCACGAGATTGTGCGCTAAGCTATATAGGAATACTTTTTTCCGCGATTCGCGTTGCTATGTCGGTTATTTTTTGTCGCTCCTCCCCGGGGCGCGTCGCTTGAACTTGCAGTTTTCGCGGGCGTTAACTCTCGCTGCACCGTGCAATTTAGCCTTTCAGCGACGTATAATCGCGTTAAAAGTCGAGCGCCAACTCGAGACGAGGCGGTAATCGCCCGTTCTATCCGATAACGAGTTTCGTCTAACTTCGCGCGACTGCGTAACGGCGGAGAAAGAGAACGACAAAATAAAGGGGCCGTCTCCGTGCCGCGCCGCGGAGACAGACAGACGGTAAGCAAAGGATAAGAGAAAGAAAAAGTCGTGGCTGGAATGTCGAATAAGCGAAATCCCTTACGTATATGGTATATAATGACGGTATATACTATATATATTTAGGTAATTTCATTTTTATGAGCCCTCTTGTCCGACTTATCCCCGATTGATATTCGGGACAGATCTCGAGATTGCGATCGAAATTGAATATCCCGAATACTTTATTTCCCGTACGAATATCTCTCGAGCGAGTCTCTTTATTTCGTCTCCGCGCGAATATGAAATACGGTTATTATATCAACATAAGTTGGTCGTCTGGCAAACTTGATTTTTTGAATGTATCAAACGGCGCCGGCGCTTCGACGCGCGTGCGCAGATAAACCATCGCGCCGCGCGCCGGCGACGCTAGGGTGAGTTCGCGGTTTCGCGGCAACACGAGTAGTGGGGATGGAGCGGGGAATAGGGTGATCCGGCACGGCGCGCGTTCGGAGTTTCGGAGTGCGTTCGTCATTACTCGTCGTCCTACCCCCACGGTCGGTCCCCACCATTCATGTTGTCGAGAAACCGCGACTCAGCTGGCGTCGCGGCGCGTCGCGTCGGCTTGAAAGTGTCAGGTTTGTGTATCTCGCGCTTCATACATCCGGCGAAAGGATAATCGAGAAGATGCCCGCTGCTTCGAGACTTACGAAGTGAAGTGTCGAGCTTGCTAACGGGACGTGCGTGCTGCCCTGTGCCCACGATCGATCGTCCGTCGCCGATCGTGATCCGTGGTCGAAATCCGCGTTCGTTCCCTTCGCGAAGTTGGCTCGGCGTCACTTGGCATAGTTGGCATCGCTGGGCTCCGGAGCCGTAAGTACGCGGGCACGACGCGGCGCACTTCACGTCGCTCGAGATGCATCGCGCGCCTGGCGCCTGGTCGACAGCGCGTATCGGCAGTGCCCGGGAGTGGAAGTACGTGCCGGTCTACCGTCGAGGTGCGTCAGTGCGTGTGGACTTTGGTGTAATTTGGACGCTCTCGCCATTACGGGTGTCGATTCGCGCAACGGTTCGGTTCGAATTCGTTTCGCCAGACGGACGCCATTTGCCGTAACCGCCGCGCCGCCGCGTCCCCTCTCGCTGCTCCGCTCCGGTTCGAAGCGCGCTCGAGTTTACGGCGAGTTTACGCGCGAGTGACGGGTAGTGTCGAGTAGAATATCGGGTGACCGTGATTAGCCCCCGCGTTTTTCCGGACACTCGTGTATGCCGCTGTACGCTGGTGTAACGGCGAGGCGAGGACGCTCCGGACGAAAATTGATACGGTGCACAATTCCGTGTCGCGGCGTTTGACACCGATGGAGCGAGAGAGCGGCCCGGCCGGCCCATGGCAGCGAATCGGCCGATGCGTCGACACGGATCGGTGAGTAAATCCATTCATCACGCTTGCCTGCGTAATTATGTATTTATTTGTAAGGATTCACCGCCGCGCGCGCGCGCGCGCGACCGCGATTTGACGGACGCTTAATTATTCCCGGACGCATTTCCGCCGGCTGAACAGCGAGAACAGTATTTTATTTCGACCTCTCGCTTGGTTAACGATCCGAAAATTGCGCCAAATTCGGGATCTCGCGCGAGTCCTTTCAACTTTTTGCTGGATATAAATGCGCGATGATAAATGACGGTGGCGATTAAACAATAATGGGGGGGGTAGCAGATTTTGCATTGTGCGTTCATACTCGGTCGTACGTATAAAGAGTATCCCGTAAATACTGCGAAATATTTTAATACAGCCTGGAAATCAATTAAAAATGTGAAAATATCGATGTCGCGTGAAGCATTTATTTAACAGTTAAAATGATAAGTGAGTTAAACTTGCCAACGGAATATTTCACGATTGAGACACTCTATATGTGTTGACCGATGGAGAATATATATTCAAAAATATTTGAAATACATTACGAGCAATTGTTATCAAAATCGCGTAGAAGCGATGCGAAACGGCATTAAAGTATACAGCAATTATAAAAGAAGGTGTAAAGAAAAGAAACGATCGCTGCACGTAACTTAGACGGAGCCCACGGTCGTAACTGAATTTTATGGGAGGTGCCTACGCGTTAAAAAGTTGTAACTCACGTTTTATCTCGTAAGTCCCGTTATACCGCGTTCTCTCTCCCTCTCTCTCCGCTGCGAAACGGACTTCTGTTCCGATTGCAGCGACAGATCTCCCGCGAAGATTGCAGATTGTATGTATAAGTAATTCCAAAGTTACGAAACTGAAACAACAACGGAAACGGTGTGCGCGATAGGAAGGGACGCACATCATCCGGCGGTCGAATACGAATACGCGCGCCTCTCCTTTCGTTTCCCTTCCCATTTTCTTTCGGTATTATCATGCGGGATTGCATCTCGCGTGGTATAGCGCACTCGAGGAACTTTGAAGAACTTGTGTGCAGCATGAAGCGCCTATGCGCGAGTAATAAATATTTTACCGCGACTATCCCTCTTGAGTTCTTCGTCTTTTGTACCCGCGTTTCCATACTTGCGCGCCGCGATTCTACAAAGCTCCGTACTTCGTGGCTTTTCAACATGATTCATTAAGTGCAAGCGGAATTACGCGCCGAGGTATTAATTTCTGTTGTAAGCAACATTAAGAATTCACCGTTTTCGTTGTTCCATTTAAATCCTTTGGAGCCAAATACCGCCAGCGAATATCATTTGTTTTCACCGCGAGCGTTTCAATTATGCTTAGAATAAAATGCTAGAGATAACTCGCGCTATACACGGAAATAATAATTACAAATCTTTGATTTCGATAAAACAGATAGTCACGACGTCGCGATTTGTAATCGTTACAACTGAATAAAATTTACAATTTGTATGTATAAAAAAAATTTCTATATCTACTTATCGCGTAACTCGTTATTATCTTCTAAAATTTAGGGATCTATTTTGAATATCGCATGGAAAATCGGAGCAAGAAAATCTTACTCCGATTGGAATTTATTAATTCGCCCTCGTTTCCTTGCGAGTCGCGTACGCAATTTTCGATCGAGCGAAAGATTCGACCCGCCATCGTACCCACCCGAGTTGTCGATTATATAAAAGCTCCGACTTTAGAGTGCTTCCATTAAATAATAAAACGGCTTCCCGGGAAAATGCCTTTCTACTCGCGGAAGTTGTCGGCGTTGCCCGGCGCCGACCCGGATATAGCAGCGCAGGTTCAAGGAGAATCGGGAAACGATCATGTGGTCGCGCGCGTGTAACACGTGCCCCGGTGTATTCTCAACGGCGCGGCGCGGCGGTTGCTCTTTGTTTCCCACGTATCTCCTCGTTGCTTTTCCTTCGGTCATTTCAGTGGCAATCTACTTATAAGTTGTTCACATCTGTACGTGTGCAGTCGTACACGTGCAGCAATTTAGTAATAACAAGACCGAGCTGAGAACAGTTAATACCGAAAAGGTTTACGATTTTTACGTGTAATCAAAAAGATCGACTGAAACGGCTCCTTTCTTTATCTGGAGGTGACATTATTATATTATTGTTGTAATAACTCTCTAATATCTCTCGGCGTTTTATTCCGTTCGACGGAGTGTATTGCATTATTAATACGATAATGTATCTTCGCGTATAAATTATTAATAAACTGGTCGCTATATTTTTATACATTGAATTAGTAATGTCTCATAATAATGTAAATATGATTTTCATAATAGGAAATAATTATGCCATTGTGGTTTCGAGCTGCCAGCTATTGTGCGTGTGGTATATAAATAAACAATAATGCTCTCGCATTTTGAAATAGCGAACCTGTATGACGCAGAGGGAACAAGGTATTCGCTTCGTTTTTTCAATTATACATAAACGACCGTAGATAGTAGATTAAATGCAGACCAGAATGTATTCACGCATCAAGTTATACGATTTCGAGGAAAATGACGTACGACCGAATGTTCTCGTGGACGCATGACGCAACATGCAACGTCAAACAATTGAAATAAAATTTAATTGAAATGCTCTTTGTCGCCCCTTTTAAATGCGGCTCGGTATTGTATTTCCTCTTTCTCTCTCTCTCTCTCTTTTTTCTTTCTCAACGCGGCGTTCGTAATTGTACAATGGCGGTAGGTCGGTAGTAAAACGGCAGAAATGGGAACGAATAGTACGGGCAGCTAAAATGTCGAAGGCAACGAGAAAATCGAATTTGGTTGACCACCTGGAAGAGCGCGACCGTAAACGGAAATAACGAAGTAGCCTCGGCATTAGGATAAAGTACCGTTTCTCTCGTTGCATTCTGAAGTCGCAGACTGATGCAATTTGTCGCGGTGCATTTTGGCTACGATAAATAAAAAGCATCACCTGGGGAAGAGTACTGGCTTTCTCAGACAAATGGTCGTGCATTTTTGATGCAATTTTATGCAATAATAATAGTTTTGAGCATTCTGTTTGTGAATAGGTACTTTGTGAATAAAAATGATATTCTTATATACTTTTATTAATAATCTTGAAAACATAATACATTATAAATTTATGAATAAAAAAATATATCTATATACATAAGTTTATACAGATTTTAAGTCATGTTAATTGTTATTTTATAATCGATGATATGTAGTAGATTATTTTCCATTCTATTTTTACTGCCGAGTGACGATTAATATTTTCTGAAATAGCAGAATCAGCTATTTTAATTTTTCTCTTATTTTCTAAAATGGATGAGTCTCTCAGTTATCTTAGTATATACTGATTAAGAAAGCGTGGTACATCATTTATCAAACCATGCATGCTGTGCGATCGAAGGTACTTTAATGCAAAGCTTGTGAACATCACTCATCGCTCATACAACTCAAAGTGTTGAAGCGTTACGCTGTCATCGTAATATCAGAATGTCTCGCCTTGTCTCATCTCCATTACACGTACTCACCGCTTTGCCGTCCTCAATTTGTCATATGTCTAGAATATCGAATATAGTAAAAGACAAGGTCTAAAGTTATTTAGATCAATATTGATGTTCCGAGTGATGTTCCTTTTAGTACTTTATTTACCTAGATAAAGGTATAATATATCACGTAGTGTGTTTTTTCTTATAGATATATACATATATAAATATATAGATATATATATACATATATACATATATACATATATACATATATGTATATATACATATATATATATATAAATATATAGATATATATACATATATATACATATATATATGTACATATATCTTATAGATATTTATAATAATGGCATATATTGAGTCTTATTAATATACTAAGGCAGTGGACTTTTCTATTTTAAAAAATATATCAATCGCTGTATACACATAATTTAGTATGTTATAGTAATTTCTGGGGGGGAATTCACAACCCAAAATTTTGTACACCAATGCCGATTTTTGGCATTGCTGTAAAACACTGCCGACATTTTCGTACACTGCCGACAATGCTTAGTCAATACCTACAATGCCGTCAATCCTATATATAAATAATATAAAATTAAGGCAATGCCATGCAATTATAAACACTGTCGCGTACTGCCCATTATTATACGTCAATGCCACCTCTATCAAGTTAACCCCCCCACTATTGCAAAAAAATCCGCACTTATTAAAAAATTTAGTGCTATTTATGTGCTGTTGCTCTAGTCCGGATTTTGTTGCTCAAGCCGTTTAGCAGGAAACGGCGATCGAAATGGGGGGAGGGGCAGCTTGTCGTCATAATAAAAAACCTATATAGAGTGCTCAAATCCAAAAAACAAATACACCAGAATTTGTTGCTTTTTTGTTGCTCCAAGATAGCGTAAAAACATTTTTGAAATATAACGTTTTTTTAGAAAATACGGTAGGGGAGACCGGGGCTAACTCGACACCGGGGCAAACTTGACACTAGGCTTTTTGGCAATTTAAATCTATCGTAGAAACTTGCCTTTCCTATTGTAAATGCGTCTTTATGTGCCAGTATTATCAACGGAATTTGGTAACATTCTGAGTTATAGTGTAATTTTTAACGCGACATAAGCGTTTTTGATAGTGAAAAGTAATTTTTTTGATCTCTCGAAAATGGTCTACTCTTTCATCGAGCTTTCGGGCAAAACTAAGCGACGTACAGCAAAATTTTCTTAAGCAATTTTGTACCTGAAGGAACGCTCTTTAAATGTGTACCATTAAATTTGTTTGAAAATTTTAATTAATTGTTGAAAATTGCCTTTAAAAAAATTGTGTCGAGTTAGCCCCGGTCTCCCCTACGTAAGTATATCCGAATACTTAACAGACAGCACTATATTGACTACATCTTAAACAACATTATATTTCCAAAATATTTTTACACTATCTTAAAGCAACAAAATAGTAACAAATTCTGGTATAAACATTTATTCGATTTGAGCACTTTATATATTTTTTTTCGCATGGTGAGGGGTCAGCTTGACACAGAGATTCTAGCCCCACCACATACTAAAAAACACATATAGAGTGCTCAAATTTAAAAAAACAATACACCAAAATTTGTTGCTTTAAGATAGCGTAAACAAATTTTCAAAATATAAGGTTCTATAAACAATGCCACTAATAAATACTGCATCTTCGACCTTTATCTACAACTTCGATGGCTAAAAACTAAGTAAAAGAATTTGTTGCTTGGCTCTTTTTGGTTTTAAAGTATTCTATGGACCGTGCCCTATTAGAATATGTAACTTACGATTTTGTTGCTCGCCCCTAACTGCAAGTAAACAAATTATTTATCTCCGCGTCGACCGTTATCTGCGACTTTGATGGCTAAAAACTAAGTAAAGGAATCTGTTGATCGGCTCTTTTTGGTCTTAAAACTATAAAGTAAAAGAATCTTTTACTTATTGTTAGTTTTTAGCCATCACAGTCGTAGATAACGAGATAACGGCCGACGCGGAAATAAATAATTTGTTTATTTGCAGTTAGGGGCGAGCAATAAAATCGTAAGTTGCATATTCTGATAGGGCACGGCCCATAGAATACTTTAAAACCAAAAAGAGCCAAGCAACAAGTTCTTTTACTTAGTTTTTAGCCATCGAAGTTGTAGATAACGGTCGACGCAAAGATAAATAATTTGTTTATTTGCAGTTAGGGGTGAGCAACAAAATCGTAAGTTGCATATTCTGGTAGGGCACGTTCCATAGAATATTTAAATAACAAAAAGACCCGAGCAACAAATTCCTTTACTTAGTTTTTAGCCATCGAAGTCGTAGATAACGATCGACGAGGAGATAAATAATTTGTTTATTTGCAGTTAGGGGCGAGCAACAAAATCGTAAGTTGCATATTTTGATAGGGCACGGTCCATAGAATATTTTAAGACCAAAAAGAGCTGAGCAACAAGTTTTTTTACTTAGTTTTTAGCCATCAAAGTCGTAGATAACGGTCGAAGATGCAGTATTTATTAGTGGCATTGTTTACAGAACCTTATATTTCAAAAACTTGTTTACGCTATCTTAAAGCAACAAAAAAGCAACAAATTTTGGTGTATTGTTTTTTTTTTTTATTTGAGCACTCTATGAGTTTTTTAGTATGTGGTGGGGCTAGAATCTGTGTCAAGCTGGCCTCCCATGCAAAAAAAAAATATATAGAGTGCTCAAATCGAATAAACGTTTATACCAGAATTTGTTGCTATTTTGTTGCTTTAAGATAGCGTAAAAACATTTTGGAAATATAACGTTGTTTAAGATGTAGTCAACATAGTGCTATCTATTAGGTATTCGGATATATGTATTTTCTAAAAAAACGTAGGGGGCGTCCACTGCCGTACTGCCGAGTCAATGCCGGATAAAATTCGGACACTGCCTTAGCAATGCTATGCAATACCTCCTGCACTGCCACTGCCACATGTCATTATTACCACTCCCCAACCATTGACGACAATGCCGTCAATATTATAGGCCACTGCTTACTTTTTTCAGTCCACTGCCGAAATTTTGTACACCAATGCCGGCTGTGAATTTCCCCCCAGTAATTTCTTAAATTATTATTAAAAGTGTAAAATAATGCTAATCTATATAAAAAGACAATAGCATTTGTATAAATATATGAACATGTAAATCATATAAAATTGTGATATTATTTTTTTAAATATAAGAGTAAAAGGAGAGAAACGTATTTGAAATTGTTATATAGTATATTTTTTTAGACAAATGATTAATAAAAGTATAACTGTTATTATTTAATTAATAATTATTATTTTATTTAGTAATGCTATATATCTAATAATTTTTTTGGTCTTCATGCTTGCTAAATTGCTTATTCATAACATTAAAAAAAATTATATAATATTCTCAAATGAAAATATCTTGTACATTCTAATCTCAACATAAACTCGACTTTAGTATAAAAGTTTTGCATAACAGAATCAACGTAGTATCTTAATAATCCTAACTGCTTTTCATAACGAACTCAGCTTCTTACATAAGCAAAATATCGAGCGCAGGAAATAGAAGGTAAAACCGTGTTAAAATTTAATTGCTTATTATTATTCCTATATGTCTGTGTTTTACTTATTTTACTACATTAAGATATTAATTTTAATTTTCTCGAAAAAGTCTATTTAAAAAATCGCTATTTTTATTTTCGACTATCATTCAATTATGGTTATTACCAATATTACTAAATGATTCGTAAATTATACATATACATATAACAAAGATACTACTTTGTTTGAAAAATTGTGATGCTTTATCATTACGTGATAATGGAAGGTCGTTCCGCCTCATTGTGTAAGAAGTATTAATTATCCTAAATGAGATACTCACCCTACGTTTTCCCACACCGGGTTTAGAATTTTGCGGTTAGAGCAATTTCTTAATGTAGCATTTCTTTAATGAAACTCATTTTCTTAAGCTCTTCTCATTCCGAATTCCTAACGCGCGTAACGTATCGACAAATTTTCAACGTCAAATCACGTTCGTCGAAAGGATTGAGTCGTATTGAGAACTGATTGTCCGTATCGCTTAAACTTTGTCAGGACACATTTTGTTTTCATTGTACCGCTGTCGCAGACGCGAGTATAGTATGTGGCGATTGGAAACGTAAAGGAAAGCGTGGATTAGGTGGACGAAGATCGAGTGTAATCCCTGAAAAGAAAAATGAGGATAATTCGATACTTCCGTTGTGTTTGTGATTACAATGATTTCTTTTACAGCATTTTGCGATATTGTGTGTTTATATTTTTATTTTTGTCTCGATTTGGCCATATTCGTACGATTTGTGTACGACTGTCACAAAAACAAGCAAAATATCTTGTATGAATGCCAGGATTGCAGGCGCGCGCGCATCGTTTGCTTAATTTATTCCCGTCTAACGTGATAATAAAGTGCACCGTGAACTCTCTGTATCCGGGAAATCCTGGACGGCTTTTCGTGGAAACAAGGGTGAAGGTACCTCTGGGGCTGGCGAAAGAAAAAATAAAACCGGGAATCAGACGGTGCGACGCACGGTGCGGTGCATCGCCGAGGAAAAACAGGGCAACGGGAGGAAGAGTGCGACAGGTAGGCGGATTCCCGCAGGAACAACTCGAGATGTAAATCAATGGGTGATAAGGGCGACTGTCCCATAGGAAGGGGAAAGTCGCTCCTGCATCCTACACAATTCGAAAGGAGGACGGAGAGGTGGCTAGGCTCATACCAGGGAAAGGTGGGTCCTTGCTCCACGGAAATGCCTCGTTCGGGAATTATTTATTCGTCGACTTTAGACGAAAATTTTCGCTCTTAAGTGGCCCCGGCCTCGTCGTTCTTCTTTCAACCGCCTTTACCGCCTCATTCGTAAACTCCTGACCTTTCTTTCTTCTACCACCGATTCTATCGTGGGATGAACGCGACCCAATTTTCGACTTGGATGAATCTCAAGTTTAAAGTAGTTCAGTCACAGGTTTTTTTTTGTATAAGTATTAATTGCAAATCTTAACGTATACGATTATGTCTCGTATCATGACGGATCTAATCACGAAATAGAGCAGAGCTTTTGTGATAATGTGCGTGTGAATTTCATAAAAAGAAAACAATTATATATATGCATTGATCAAATATCTGTCTTCAATGCAATTTTGTTATTCCGTCTAATTACGTTATCAAATGCACGCAACTCTATTTTGACACAATGTATATCGTTCGTAGATTGTTGTTATAGTATATAGACAGTAGACCGTATACAGTACAGTATATAGACCATTTATCCTTCAAACGTAATCAGGATGGTAGCAAATCGTGGCTGATTGCTTCGGGATCTCTCGATTTCAACGAGACGTACGACTCCTGTTTGTGGAATGTAACATAGCGGTTAACAGATAGCGTCACGAGATAGCGTCAGATAAAACGCAAAACATTGCCGCATTTGGTGACGCGTAATTACTGGCAGTACAACTGCAAATCGTCGTGACGCAAGGTTGCGGATTTACAGTATAGTCTCTCGTTGCTTTTTTCTTCCGTCTGTTTTTTTCTTTTTTTCTCCCTATCTTGTTTCCCTACTGTGTTTGCGGAGACGTTCTAACTTTCCTGCTCTTTCTTCACTTTTTCCCCCGTTATCTCCTAGATAGTTTCTGAAAAGCGTGAAATGGGGTGCGTCGCAAACATTTGAATCATTGTTTCTCCCCTCGCCATTCAATTAAGGCAAAGATTATCGGCCTTTCGGAAGTTACTCTCGCATCTCCACCCACGTAGAGGGCGAGCTTTCGCGTGATATATGCCGTCGTTATATACGTGGAAATCGAGCCGCGAGGGCTGACGTGTCGTTTGTAACCTTAATGTCTGCGAATCGTAATAACGACCTTTGAAATGTTGAGAGCTCTTCTTTTCTCAATTACCTTCGCCGTTCTATAAAACGAATAGACGCACTTTAAGTGTTTTATCAATAAGCAAATTGAAGTTGATAAAGTCTATTTTTCGAAATACTTAAATGACGAATAAGAATAATGTGATTATTTTTTCATCAAACTCAATCTTTTTTTTTCTGAATCTACTCTTATATGTAAGATCACAATTCACAGATATTACTTTGGAATTTTTCACATAGTTAACTTTTTAACTTAAAATCGAAATTAATGAAAAATATAATTTTTCGATTAAGTCATCGGTTAATGAAATTTTCTGTTTATTGAAATGCCTAATCGTACGTTAATTCCTACGCTCGGGCCCGCGCAATTTTACTGAAACATCGCATCAGTCGTGCATCTCGTCGTGACCATGCGATCAATCGTTGCCACGAATTATTCAATGTTATCGTTATCATAAATCCGCCGGGTGTCCTGTTCACGCTCGCGTTCTGCGACCACCGGAATGATCCTGATAAATTATCATGCCGCAGGAGGGGAGGGGAGGGTGTACCAGCAATGCGCTGACGGCTGTAGGAGACGTGGGTGCGCGTTTAAATTTTTGTGTGCATGTGTGCATCAAAGCCATGAAACCGACAGAAATACTTGTACATTTGATTTGCGTTGTTCCAATATTATATTCAAATGTTGCACGATATAATTTGCATATCCTATGGATTAGTTATCCAAAGATTTCTGGTGAAAATATGTATTCGCATCGCAGAGATATTTGATCTATATATTATAATAACATTATTTATACTTTCGTGAAATATTACATAAATTTTACCTTGGATTTGCATGAGAGAAATATGTTTTTTATATTCAAAGTTATAATGCGAAAAGTTCAAGAATGGCAATAACTTTTATTGCGTACGCGTCAGTAGAGAGATAAAAGCATTATAATTAGTGAATGATATGGCGATACATATAGTTTCGCTAACTTCATTTAACATTCTGTCCAGTTCGTATACAGATTGCTAGTTTATTTTCTGATATTTACTAATTTAAATTTATTATCTTGTCTAATACACACAAGTAAAGAATTACTTATAATATTCCACAATTTGTATAATTAATAATAACAATTAATATTTCAATAAACTCAGATCAAATATAGTAATTCTACGTATGCATATAAAAGCGTCCGAGATATTAATTAAGCGTCTCATTGTTTTGTCACTCATAATTTATCTATTATTACATGTATTACACATGCAGGGTTAATATACACATGCATGTAAACGTATGCAATAATCCAATTTACATGTCACCGCTACTTAGTACATAAATATATGCAATTTATGTGTTGTTTAATGTCACTTACTAATTTTCATACATGTATTCAATTCGTCGTTAATCAATATTATTACGTTGTTTTAATATTTTTTAATTTAATCAATGCGCAGACGGGAAAATAATTTGCAAAATGTAATCTGACTTTAGGTTTCGAAATTAAGAGATATTTAATTCAAAACATAAGTTAGAAGATTCTCAACGTATTCTTAACGCATTCGATAATTTAACGTTTTGAACGCGAAAATTATCCGAGAAAAATATATGGTTTCACATTTTGTTTCTTCCCGAATGTGTCTCGAAGGGGAAATAGGTCGCTTGCTGTTGTTGCATTTACTATATAGAAGATATCCCTATATGTACGATATAATGCAAGTATCAACCACGAGGCCATAACGCTCGGCATAAAATACATATGTCTACGGTAGATACGATTTCGTGGACCCAGTCTTCACGAGAGGAATTCGTTTTGTTGCATTTTAGCCTCCATCCGGTCTTGACGTATCTTTTCTACGTAGAGGCTGCGACTATCATTTATCACAGATTACAACGTTGGTCCGTCATAAGGCGATATTCATAGTACAATCTTACAATTATCTTAAATGCTATATAGATTTAAATTGTAATATTTGCGATATAAGGCAATGTTCAGTCTTAAGTCTCAAATATGAATCTTATTCCTATATAGCATTTCAAAATCATACTTAAGATCTGAAATATAAGACGAAAATATACAAATATCGTTCATAGTAATGCTAGTAGTAGAAGACTTTACTTAAGCCCCTGTGAGATTTACAAAGACTTCGCTTCTTTGTAATATTACAAATGCAAACGCACTTATCTACAAGTATGATTACAAAAGCAAACGTACAGAAATATAGATACTTTTAACGTAAGCCTTTTTTTTTTTCTGCCGCCGTATACTTCACTTATTTTAATTCTGAAAGGTTGTTCGCCCCCCCTCTCTCTCTCTCTCTCTCTCTCTCTTTCTGAATATTGCGTAAATGATCTCAATCAGAATGCAGCACGAAGAGCATTAGGAAAAGTTTTGTAATGTCAGCACACGTGCAGTGAAATGCGGAAATGAATTAAAAAATTTACTCGTGTGTGGCTTGAACGGAAAAGAAAAGTTTGCTTGTTAGAGTATTCATGTTCCTTCGAGACAAAGTAGGGCTAGAAAAAAGCAATGGCGCGCTACGTGAGATTCGTAGGTAACATTTAAAATGTTCGAATGAGTGACCGTGCAAGGCAACTTTTATCGGATAACAACAAACTGAGAAATTTTTCAAAGGGGTTTCCATTACGTGTAGCACCTCGCAGAGATTGGACTGCATCTTTTACAATCGGTTCGTGAATATTTGAAGTTCCGCAGCAGCAGTACAGTCGAATATATTTGAAGCGGGGAGGTTTTGAATAAGTCGGGTCATTCAAATAAGATAAGAAAAATCAGAATCAAGGTAATTCTTTATTCATTCAATGCTTCGATTAGGATAATGCGATGGTTTCATTGGTTCTTTTTTTCAAAATTATATCTTGTTGAATTTTTTTACGTTCTATCTTTATATTTAATTGGATTGCACACATATAAAGTATAATCGAAATTATGAAATAATATAGTGGTACTAATCGTCGTTTAAATAATTTTCCTCCTCAATTTCATGAATCGAGGGAAGTCCATTAATTCTGAAACCCATTAAGTAGAACTGAATTTTAATAATCCACATGCATATCACTGCGATGAAGGAATTAATTTTTTCGGAACAATGATAATGATAGTATCTAAATCTGTTAAAATAATATTTGAAATTTTTCTTTAGTGGCTCTTCTTTCTTCTGTTGCTCTTCGATATTGTCTGATAATTCAGTCGCAACATCGTTTTGCAGCTCTTCTTTTCCTGTTTATAATGTATACGCAAGATAAGAGTAGGCCTTCAATAAATAGAAAAAATAACAAGTAATTAAGCAATTACAACTTACCTTGTTTGGTAGTTTCTCTACTAATATTTTCCATAACTGTGACGTTTCTGCAAATAATAACAATTTAATTAATACCTTAATGCGTTTATTTTTTTATAAAAAAAGTTTCTAAAAGAGAAATAAAATATAACAGTAAAAAATCCCTTGCGGAGAGATTTGTCGTTAACTATTTGATTTATTTACCTGATCTTAATGCGGATAACGTGGAATTGCATGCAGCGGTCACAAATTTTACAGCGTACGATACGAGCGCGTAACAATACGATGAAAGATCAATGGTGACCGAACAACACGACACGTATAGAAATTAAATGAATAGCAGTTTTTTTTCGTAACTGCGGAAAGAATTTTTTTTAACAATCTGGAATTTCGAGAGCGTAAGAGAGCGTTACGCTTTGAATGAACCGATACCGAACGGCGAACTGCGACGCAAAACTTTGAAATGGCGGACGGTGCATATCGGACTTTTCATTTAACGATGGACTTCGGACTGGAAAATTGTTCAAGCTGTTTTGTAGACGTGTACGTATATATAGCTCGCGCGCACATATGTACGTATACGCGTGCGAGTTTTCCAGCAGCGTTTACCATGAACACGATCGGCACGAAATGACAACGTAAAGCACGTAATAACGCAGTTGTTAAGCACTACTTTATGCTTGGAAGATAGCGCCGGGTATCGTAATATCGCTGTTTCGCGTTAGCCAAGCTTACGTGTCCCGTAAAGGACGCTCGTATAAGACATCGATGTAATCGAAGTACTTTCCTGAGGGCAAAAGCGATACGCGAGCTTCCGGCGGTGAGTTAAATTTAGACTTTAATTAACGTTAACAAATTGTATAGAGAAAGTTAAAGAGATATTCCGTGATATTAATTTACAACAACGTAATAAGAAAAGTCAGTTAAAAGACAAGTGGTTTAGGTATGTAAATTTATAATGATTATATCTCTTGAAAATCAGGTAAGCCGAGGCCAATAAGTTTCTGATAAATTCATATGTCAATGTTCCGGTTAATTGTGTACTTTCTTTTTCATTTCGCAAGACGCAACTAAATTTAAAGTAGAAAAGAGAAATATATTTTTGGAAGACCAAAATTCAGGCTGTCTTTAAAAACGAAAACAAAATCTTAGTTTGTCGGCTCAGCGGCAATTTGTCTCAATATCTGTTTCTTCTTTCAGAATTGTCTAAAGAAGCTTATATTTACACATTATAAGTTTATTAAGTATATTAATTTTATGAACTGAAATTGATGCAACAAGGAGGCGGTGTAACGAATTAGTGAAATTTGTTTCCCTAATTATTAATCCCTCAATTCTTGTTCGGGAAAGCAAACGGCCGAGAATCGATTTACAGTCAACGTTATGAAACATTTCGAAACTCATGACAAAGCTGACTTATATACCAAATGAAAATTGAAACAGCTCTTTAATCTTCGCTTCGTAAAGAGACGGTGAGTGCTTGTAGTAGTTTGGAGTAGCTCGGGAATTATGTATTCGCATTATGATCCCCACTGAGAAACAATGGTCAGCATACACTTGGAATTGCTGCGCTGTCATGGAGAACTCGTACTTCCAATAGTTCACCGGAGATTTCAAAGGTGAATTGGATCTTGAATTTTTCACAAGCGCCATATCACTCAGACGGTTTTAATAAGAAGAAACCGTCTATCTATATACCTGGTATAGTATGTATTCTTCGATCTCTTTTTTTATATACGCGTTGGAACAAAAAAACTGCAGTGTTCCTTCGCTGCCTTTTTGATATTCAATGCTTTCTTTTTGCGCGCGCGTACGTCGGAATTGTTGGAATATCGGTGATATCGAGCGTATCAGTTAACTCGCTCAATATTGGTTATCTATTTACTCCGTTTTGTCACGTCACGTCATGTTATAAATTATGTCAGAATAACAGAGTTTTTCCGTGATGCGGCGCTATCCAATATCAAATATTTCGCAAACATGAAACGAATATTTCATTCCGCATGTAAGCACATAATAGCCTGGTAGAACTGTTGTCCAATCATACACAAAGTAACTACAATTTCCAGTTTATCTGCTGCGTTCAAAAAGTTAACAAAGCCAGAAATGGTCTTTGATTCTAACGTCATGCGCTTAGCATATGTCGTCGTTGAAATATGTTCATTAACTTTGAAAACATCTCTCATATCGGACTTTGCATAGTCGACATGACTGCTGCAAAGAGGATTTCAAAAGTTCAAATAGTTTCCGCAATATAACCTTTGTCCTTATTATTTGTCATATGTTTACCGTACATTTTGCGTATGTATATATGTTAACGTCTGCTTCTCCGGTAATTTTGAAATCAAAATACTCATTCGTTGTATAATAAACCTGCAGTATTCTTGCACCGAAATCAACTCTAAAATTCTAGCACGTGCAGTCATAGTCCACGTCGTTTTGCGAGATTATCGGATCGCGAACGATTTAATATCCGTGCCTGTGTATTTCGTTTATAACTATAAACTTCGGGGAAACGCGTTGTGTACGAACACGATTTAGCAATAAACCGTCTAAACGATAATCATATATGGGGACAAAGCAATACTTCCCGTATCACGGCTTGAAATTCGACTATAATATAGTGCTGATATTGTGTACAAAGTTTAAGGCTCATTGTGCGACGCGCGAGAGTTCACGAAAAACGGCGGAGATTTCGTCGATGGCGCGTGACTCGGATGCGATACGAAGGATCGCTTCACGGAAAGTTAGGAATTTCTTTCCGCTTTTCAGTTTCGTTAGTCTGCCTTTCATACACGGTGATTTCGATAACTCTCTTTCGTCCTTTTAATGCGCCATGATCAAAATGGTACACTGGGACATCGATCCTGCCCACCGTGTCCGCCGACGGATATACATATATCTCCGGGACATTTGTTTTCGCACGGTCGATCCCTATCGGGGATGCCAAACGGAGCACCGCGTGCCAAATGATAATACATCTAGATCTCGGCTATGGGCACGAAAGCGATACCGTCGTAAGTTACATCGAGACGAAATAGCGTGGTAGCTTCAGATTCAGTTGCAACTACTCTATTCTCCTTTTAACTGTCGAGGTTTTAACTAGAGGTTTTTTTTGCACAACGGATTTTGCGCACGTTACATACATTTATACAATATTTTATGAAAAATTGAATGTTAGTAATATTATTTGATATTACAATGAACGAACTGTTTAGTTATTTTGATATTTAATGCCATGCACCTGCGTGTGTCTAAAATAAATAGCATCCGTATTGTACTTCCGTGCAATGATAATACTAATATTTAATTAAAAATACCAATGCGTGTGAATTGATGAAAATGACCAATTGAATGCGCGATATCTCATGGAGTCATCGGCTTTGTATTCGGATCATATATTTGTATACGCGTGATTTTGATATGTAACATCGGTTACGGATGACAAATATCGCATTTATTTATACGAGGTGTTGGAGGGGAAAACAAACAAATTCTCACTTTGATACAACACGATCGATCGGTACGTATCCGCCGAAGCAATCGCGGAGTTTTCGTTATTTTTAGACTTTTCGATTGAGACTGACGTGACATATTTGCTCGAATGCAAATCGTATATCTACGATCGTAGTTATTGGCAGGCAGGTGGCAGGCATATTTGAGAGAATCGCGTGGCAATAGGAGTGAGCCGTACGCTACTATAACTGGGGCAGCCAATAAAAGTCCGATGGAAGCGATAACGAGCACTCGTCAATGATCCCACGCGGATATGTCTATTACTTTTATCCTCGTTTCCTGATTGCTCGTTTATGTTTCGGTGTTATTCATTATTATTTTCGTTTCCGCGGCGCATGTCGCGAGTGTTTGCGTCGTCAGTTACCTTTTTGTTATCGTGCGCCAGTTACATAACGCAGATTGCTACTTTTTAAAACAGTCATGGCCGGCTGTGGACGTCGTGCAATATTGTTACTTGTCACTGTTTGAATGGGACTGAATAGACGTGTAAAAAAATTCGCGCGATTAAGTGAGGTACGTGGTGAAAACGCTGGCTGACGTTTTCATTTTGATCCTGTTCGAGCTTGAAAAATTCTCGAGTAACGTATAAGAGCAGAGCCGCGTACACGCTCGACGTGTCATCGATTATCTATAGATACTTGGAAATTATTACTTCGGTCGGATAATTCGAACGAGCCGAGATTCGAGTCGCGATTTAATTACCGTGAGAAGTTCCAGAGTTTTAAAGACGTGCAATTTCTAAGGTAATGAAAGAGTCGTAAAGAAATCTTCGAAGCTTCGATAACGGTTTTTGTCGAGAATATTGAAGTTTAAGCGAACTGAATAAATTGTGATCAGTTTTAAGTTGTATTTATATGTTTAGCAGGTTTAGCTGGTAGATAATAGATCGTACTATAAATACGATATACTGTAAAAATGTATACGATAATACTGTAACAATGTTTGTGTATTTGCGCTAAAAGAGGAAACGAGTTATATAGAAACGAATATAATACGAAAATATATGTAACGTAAAAATTGTTTATAGTTATGATTTTACACGCAATTTATTTCATTAAAACAACAATAACTTTGATAAAATATTTAGTAATTAAAGCGAATAAATGCGAATCGGTTTTCACCAAAGTTTATACATGCCACAAAGTTTCAGTACGAACAATCACGTATATTTTTATTTGCTTTGCAAATTTAACGCATGCTCTAAATACGTGCGAAAGTTATATAGATATCATCTAACTTGAATATTTGATATATGAGTTTAATTTAAATAGCAAATTTATCACATATAATAACGATAATTATAGATAATGGTTAATTAACGTGTAACATTTACTATCATTTATAATGTCAAACAATGGGCAAACATTTTACTTATATACAGATGTCAAAAACTGACAAATTCGTTTATGAAGTTCACGTAGTGGACTTTCCAATACTTACAATGGAAAGCATGATGTACTCGCATGTAGGAAGATATTCTCTCGACTAAATAATTAATTACGTGATCAAGTGCTCTTTCGTATATCCGACCGGGAAACTCCAGGAATATCCTATTTCGAATAAAGCCGTCGTTCCCGCCGTAGCAATTTCGTCTCAATTCGTTCGAGGTTGCCGCGGAGAGTTACTGTGGCTTTTCCTCGGTCGGCGGATCTCCCCGGCTGCGTATAGAACGCAAAATAGTTCGCTCCCTCGTTTCCGCTCGGAATACTTTCCGCATAGTTCTGGCGAATTACGTGGGTATGTGCTATACTTGGCAGTGCGATTTAAATAGTTCGAAGGGATTTGCCGCGGAAAAATCCGATAAGAGCTTCCTTAGCGTTCCGTTTGACGATTTCGAGCCCTGCAATTCCTACAATTCCTACAATTTCACCTCTACCCATCCATTCCTCTCTTTCCTCCTTTCAACTCTCCGCACTTGGAACCTCCACGCAAAAGTAAACGGGGTACTTTGTCCGTAATATTTAATGATCTCCTCTTTCCGTACTCACTTTGCGTTCGACCTCGGGGAAGAGTAGCGGGAATCTTGAATACTAATTTATTTAAAGTACGGTCGTTAATTGAATCGTTTAATGGCGTATTACAACAGCACATGGAAAACTGATTTTCTTACAAAGGGTCGTATGAGAAATGTATAGGCAAATAATTTGATGAACGACGAACGCGTATCTGACGGAAAGCGGACAATGAAAGTAACATGGTCTTTCATTCGCGTATTACTTATTAGACGAATAATCTATTGTAAAGTTGCTTGTGTATACAAAAAGATATGTTTCGATGGTTTATATATTCATATATGTTTTTAATATTGAATAGTAAATATGAATAGTAATTTCGGAACAAATATCTTGTTATGCAACGCATAATACATTCAATATCTATATTGTTCTATTGATATAGATGCGCATTGTTGCAAATAATACGTATACAAACAATGATATTTACATCCGGCAATGCATATATTACACGTTGCCGTTTGTTTCGCAGAAAAGATTAGATATATGATACATCGCATCGCGATGGTTTATCAGTTTATCTCGCGCAATAAAATGTTAGGAGATGATCGGATTAGGTCGAACTTAAAGTTTCGCGAGGTGTTAACGTTCCAAGAAGTAATTAAAAAGTGTGTTCGTAATCAACGCAACGATCGACGCGAGCGATCTTGAAGGCTGCCGCTTTAACGGCAAAATTTTTCCCTCGAGCGATTTTACTGGCAGTTCTGACTCCTCGCGAGCTCGACGCCGGCATCAGGTATTTTTTTCGTGACAGGCAAGCGCTCGAATTGAGTTGGGAATTACGTGGCCCCCAATTAAATTTCTCCATCCGCTTGCTAGTATGATTCGAAATCGATACCGGATATCTCGGATGACATCGGCTAATGATGTCGATGAGTTGATTCGGTGAGTACGAATCAAACAAAAAAAGAGTGGAAATCGAGAAGAGCTGACTTTTTTCTGATATGCCGGGAAGCCCTTGTCTTTTTTATTAATTTGCAATAATCTCAATGAGAGATGAATTGTTTTCGTGGCTTTCGGAAAATGTTTACAAAAATTTACTGATATATGTTACTCTGTAAAAGAAATAATCGTCATCTGCGATCTTTTTTATTTTGAGAAAGGATGACATTATTCTCACGGTTTTTTTATTTTTGTTTTGAAGTGCCTCTAAAGATATTTGCACGATATATTAATTTGACTGTTTGTAATATATAATCTTTGTACTTCTGTTTCTCGAATGAGTATTTCTCGTTAAAGCATGATACAACTCCGTTCGTCGATTCTACTGGTAATTTAACTTCCGACGGTACGCTAGTGCGCGACAAAGTTAAATCGAACTCGAATGAAGTCCTTCAAGCGTGTTTCTATATCAAAGACGAGAATAAAGCCTAATCGTCAGGGAATGAAATCCACTACACTTCATATGTTATTATCTCCAATCAATTATTGTGAAAAGTATTTTTTTTAATCTTAAACATGAAACATTTTTTTTTATTAATTTTATAACTTATAATTTTTTTTTCAATGAAATCATATTTACATATCAAATGTAAATACTTAAATTTAAATAAAAAATATTGTAAACGAAATTTTGGATTTATAAAACATCTCCGATATATTATGATGGACATACAATTACAGCAGAAGGAAATTATTTGTCGTAACGCAATAACGCTTACATGATTAACGTAAAAACCTCTATACATACTTGATTAATCTGCGTAACAAAGGATCGTTTATCACATCGACGTCATGTAAATGAAGATTAAATTTTCGTTAGCCATCCATTTTTGATAAGTGTTTAATCAAGCATGCATGTATGTTTACATCGAGATCTTGTTTGCAAAATTCCAATTCTATGAGTCTATAACAAATAATATTATTAACACCCAATTAATATCTGAATTGTTTTTTAATTGCTTTAATAGGCTCAGTATTTTTTTTGTCATCTCACAGTTTGTTGTTTCCTTATTTTTGCACTATATCTTTAATAATAGAGAGTACTGACTTTCTCGGCACGGTGGATAAATCGTTAATCGGAAGAAAAACTGTTGGCAACGTTATCTCGTAAATCAATGAAGCTAATATATGGATTACCCTATCGTTATAGAAGCTAATATATGACTACTACTATTTGCGACTAACTGTAAGTTATATACCATACGTTTCAGCATATTACTGTGTTTCTACTGAATGCGAATGCATAATAAAGAGTTAATATATTAGTTTATTTGTTTAAGATATTTATATATTATTGGTAGAGAGAAGGAATATAAAATTACAAGAAACGTATCATGAAATGCGTTAAATGTATTCCACTTTCTTGCGCGAGTAACACACTGTTTTACAGATAATTGCTTTAAGGCGGTTAACTTTCTTAATTAACTTTAGCCTCAGCTTAACTGACTCTTTGTTCCTCTCTGAAACTGGAGCAGTGAAGAGATAAAGAATCAGTTATACTACGACCGAAATTAATCGACGCGAAATCGGGCCTTGAAGGGTTAACCAGCGCTTTCTTGAAGGTCGATCACGGGCTTCAATGCCGTGAATGTAATTTTACGCATAAAGTGTCTCGACGACAAGGCAATACCGCGTTGCATGAATTTAATCAGATTTGTGCTTTATCGAGTAGAAATTAGCTTTGTCCGTCTATATTCGAACTAACTTGTACTACAGTTGAATATTATTATACACTGTAGAATTATACACTGTACGTTCATAGGTCGAACTTGAATTGAATGACTCAATATATAATCGTGCAACTAGTACTTATGCGTATGTCTATGGTTCTAGTATATGATATATACAGTGACAGTAACTATAATACGATATTAAATTCTGAAGAACGAATTAGAGACGATATTACGAACGCTCTGTAAAATGATTACAGAAAAAGAAACTTTTTCTTTTCTACGAGTAGTATCTTTCCGTAAAATGCTTTGAAATATTATTTTTTTATATGAGATAGAAAGGAGAAACACTTTAATTATGCAGCTAACAAACGAATTGACGAATCGAATAATTCATGGAAAACCATGTGTGAAATGTATCGTGATCGTTTATTAATAATATTTCATATATTTTTTATGCTACTATTTTATTGTTTAACGAGACCTCGTATATCACATGAATGGACAAATGAATGAATGAGAGCCAGAGAACGTTATAAATGAAAACACGAGAAAATCCTTATCGTCATTTCGGCCACTTCCATTCTTCTTTCGCGTCGAATGAGTCTCCATTCGAAATATTTAAATGCGAACTCACTCTATCTTACTGCCGTATTCTCAGAGACTTTCCACCTTCCACGCTCTTTTTTTTCCTTACTAAGATTAACCAACGATATTATTCTTCAATTTGGATTAAGTTCTTTCTTCCTACTATCGCACGGACTTTCTGAGTTCATCTAGCATATCGAGAAAGGTGAACCGAAGAGATCCTTCGGGCTTTTAAAAATTAGTACTTAATTATAATTTTCATGAGAAATTTGAACTAAATTGAGGAATAAATAGAATCCTGTGTAGGGTAATGCGTTTTAAATATTTCACATATTATTTTAAGCAGATAATGTGAATAACCAGATTACCAGTAATAAGTAATTACGCAATATCGTGACATTTCGATAAAGCTTTGTTTTAACTCAGGTGTTGTTCCATGGCTAAGTTACAGTATGCGTGATACGATTATAGTTAAGTTGTCATTCTACACGCTGACCTGTTTACGGAGCTATAGATGCAACTAGGGTTGCTGAACAAGTTGGGAACATAGTTTGGAGCCTAACTACGAATTACCAATTTGATCTCGTGCGTACGTACTCGGAGTACCTTGCTATCCATTGTTTTCGCAATAAATCCATTGTTTTCCTTGGACAACTATTTAAATTTGTTTTTCAAATTCCGCAAGTGCCTGCGATCGACGCTATTTGTCGGGAATTTCTATGGTATTTTATGCTTTCGGAAGAGTATCCACTAAGCGTTATTTGGTACAGGAGAAATATTTCTATTTAGGATTTATCACGCACATTTTTTTACAATTAAATTTTTACATGTTCTTGTAGGTATTTATTAACCCCGCCCTTCGAAGATCCTGTTTTGTATTAAGTTTAAAATATACTATATGAATTGAATAAAGATTATATATGAACTTGGCACTCGACAGATTTGATGTAGTTAACTAAAATTTTTCCGAAAAGGTATCTGATTATCAATTAATTGATAATTGAGTATCTTTTCGGAATAATTTTAATTAACTATATTAAATCTAAAATATGCATATACATATTGTGCAATTTTTATTTTATATTAAAAATAGAAATTTAAGGTTGTTGGAATCTAATTTGCATACATGTTAGTAATACAAATAATATAAATCCTATAGTATATAAAATATAACACAATTAATAAGAACAAATAAAAATTACAATAAAATAATTGAAAATACTGTACAAAAATAAAAAGATAAAAAGTAATACAAAAGGAAACGAAAATAAAAGAATACTAATAAAACACGTTCTTAATTTACGAAGTATTATTAAATATCAAAAATCAGAAAAAATTTACATAGAAATTTACGATGTATGTATATAAAGGAAAATAATATAGCAAATAGAGAAATATTTTAATATATCCAATATTTTCGAGTTACACGTAATCCGTTTTGGCAACATTTTCCATTAGGTAAATCAAATCGTGATAGCCCGGTGGTCTCTCGCGCATCCGATCGGACAGGATGCGACGCATCGACATAGCACTTAGATTTATCGAAGAGCCGGTATAATTGAAAAAGGAGAGTAACAACGATGATTTAATACCTGTCGCTTTTTACCACGTACGACCGTTCATTGCTTCAAATCGACTCGAGGGAGCTTTTTGGGATCGATAGCTCTTTCACCGACTATCCCGCGGTTGATTCGTCCATTCCATTGTTTCCGATTTTTAAATCAGAAGAGGGTCACTACGAAAGCAATAAAGAATTGTTAACTGTCATATAAACAGTATATTCAATGCTGGCTATTAAGGATATAACTCTTTGTTATACGGATTCGCTTTTCATGCGATGATAATAATTTAATAATATTAAAACATGCGGACACACACAAAGTACAGAAAGAGAGAAAAAAAATTTAAACTGAAAAGTACTTCTATAACGTTCGTAATATCTACTGTATTTAGTAAATCGAGCACGTTTAATAATTTAGTGAAGCCGAGCGTCGCGTAATTTCCGAGAATGTGCTGTCAAGTTTGATAAATCAGTAAGTCTGCTGTAACGTAACACACATGGTCGCTATAATGTTTTTAATCTCACAACGCAACGGTCTGCCGCGTTTATCACTTAGACGCGTCTTTTTTTGCTCGACATTCGCTCGCCTTGCTATCCAAATTCCTTTTTCCTCCTCTTCCAGACTGCTAGTGCCGATACACACAGCCCCGCAAGACAGGAAACTCCGGCACGAAGCCGCGCGAATTATCGCACCGACGATAAATGGCGGCGCGTCTTGCTTTTCTTCGAGCGCGCTCGCGCCAGTGTATCTCGTAAGTGATTTACATCGTTCTCCAATTTCGGGTCTTTGCAGTAAGTACACTTAGGGGCGTTATTCTATCTCTCTCTCCCGCCACCTTGCCCAGCATAGCCCCCCTCTGCAACCTCCTGTTCCACGAGAACGTCGGCGAAACCGGGTGTGATAAGGCCGTAGAGAGGGCGGAATAGCGTTGTGGGTGGAGAACGAGGACGGGGGATACTCGAGGGTTGTAGGGTGGCGGATCGCTTCTACCGCCGTTGGGTTTCTTGTAAGCCGGTAATCTTCGGTAAGTAACAAAACACGCGGCTGAGCTTAGGGCACGACGCTCTAGGAATTCTCCGAGAAACTCCATGTATATCGGCTCGTCGTAAAGCGTTAGTGCAGCATTTGATGCAATTCGCACACGCGAGATTGCGCGCTTTTCGTGTGTAATAGTTTCGCATGGCTTTAAAGCTACGGATTATATTACTGCCATTTTCAGTACTTCGTATTTATGTTGCTTTATCAGCGAATCTAAATTAAGATTACATATTTAAATAGCATTTGTTTCTCTCTTTCTCGTTAATGTTATTTTTCTTTGTAGCACTTGACTTTGTTGCAAATTTGAGTTTCTCGGTTCTCATTTATTTTCATCGATTGTGCGATAATACGTTTTCACGGAATTTGTTGCGAAATGTTATTAACGCAACGTGCGACAAGTAATCAGATATTTTGTGTATTGGTTTTCTCTCTATGCACGTCAGTTTAAATTTCCGAGTGAATTACACTTGGAATTATTCCGTATCGTATAACAAGTGATTAGCAATTAAATATATTTGTCTTAAAAATGTAGCAGCTGGAAAACGCAGACAGTTTTTTTTTTCGTTGAGTGTGACCGAGTGAGCATTGCAGTGCTCAGATATGGATACGACGAAAGAATAACTAGAAATAAGAGAGAGAAAAAGAGAGAGAGAGAGAGAGAGAGAAAGAGAGGGAGAGAGAGAGAGAGAGAGAGAGAATAAAACAACGGAATAATCCTCGGTATTAAAACCAAATGCATTTATAACTTTGTGTCGCTGCATCCTCTGATTATGCAGACGCAACAGTCGTTGATTCCCACTTTGACAACACACGTTGGACATATTCAAATGTGTTTTGGTACCTTCGGGCCTGGAATTTCTCTTCGCTCTCTTCCTGTCTCTAGTTTATCTCTGCGCCTTTTAGCGACGAGATAGCAGAGACGAGCGTATCACGCCGCGCGCGCCGTGGGTAACGAGATTACGGTGCGCAGAAATTATTAATCTCTTCCTCATAAAGTGATTATTTTCTAATAAAAGATATATATTTCCCTTATGTGCACTGCATTATGTTGAATATTGCGTTACATTTGAATTTATTTGGAATATTGTAACCAAGTAATGAACACAAAATCGTTCTATACAAATCTCATACAAAGGGGAACACATAAGATAAACTACGAGTTAAGATATAGTTGGGGAACCGCCAACAGAATAAATAGATATACAATATTGGATACCTTCTTTATTTGATATTTTATGATATATATTTAACGATTTTGCTGCTCTTGATACATTAGCATTTGTTGTATGCTGTATTCGGATATTTCAAAATCGCTGTTTACAGAACAGAAATTTTGTACTTTTCTCCGTGCTCTCGTCATTCGATTTTCCTCTTCAGCGCCAGCATCTCCGCGTTTACCGACGCGCTTTTACATTCTCGTAGATGCTCGTAATTAAACTCTAATTGCCGGTATGCTGTCGCGTCGTGCTCTGCAGCTGACGAGAGGTTCTGACGAAAAGTAAAGAGAGGTATCTCGTATTGCGCTATGATGCCTCACCGCCGTGTCCACGAATGAATACTCTCTAGTCGAGTGGTCGCAGCTGCGCTTCGCTCGAGATAGGATCCGGAAGGGCTGTGTAAATGATGATGGTGGAAAATCGGCGTGGCGTTCGCGTTGCTGCGGAAGGTTAATTGTCCTTGTCGCGTTCCGGCGATTATACGACGTGTCTCGATACGACAGTTTAGTTTGAACGTGCACGAACCAGAAACCAATTGACCTACATGATTGAGAACGGATTGTAAAAGATATATAGTCATGCGTATATAGTGCGATGTTCTGCATCGTACGTTCTGCAGAATGTTGCTATCGTGACGAAATTATCGTTGCATACTCGAAATAGAATTTGTTGCTACAATTTGTTGGAAAAAAACTTTACTGACTAAATTTATTTACAAAAAAACACATTGACTGTCAAATCAAATTATTTATCGCTTTTTGTTGCCATTATGTTGTGTCTTATTTTAGATCTATCATTTTTCATCGTTTAGGTTTATGTTTTAACTAATTGGTTTTAGTCGTATAACGAAAAGATGCCTCAAAATAAACTCTTGCTAATCCTCAGCTTCATTACATCGCATATTTATATATTTTAATAAAAAATACCATTTTATATTAAAATCTCTAATAAAATAATAAACTTCCTTATTTTGTACTAAAAACAGACATAATACTGTATAGTACTTACAATGTGACGTAGATACCACGTACCTGTACATCGAGCAGGATGGTAGATACAGCAGTAAACGCGACGGATTATCCAGGCCATTGCTTAGTAAATCTAGCAGATCCTGGCAAATCGCGCACGTTTCCCCGAATTCACTATGGCCGATATTTAAACGGTACGACCGATTTAGTACCGCGACAGTGGTATATAGTACAAACAGCGAGTCATTTAACGACCTAGCTCGTTAATCACATACTTGTTAACCACATTGTGTTAGAGCGTCGTCGGCATCTACCTAGAAAATGCCTGCAGCTCGTATGCGTCCGTCACAAAAATTTCGCTAATCTGTTACCTGGAAATTATTCTGTGGCCGAGCCATTAATTATCGTTAACTCCGAAGCTTGTATGTTTTCGATTAAATGTAGAGAACACACATGTATTGGAGAAAGGGGAATAGCGGACATTTCTTCAAAATATAGTAATTAAAAAGTTTAATAAAAATTTTATTAATTTCGAGGAGCGACGTTATTTCACAAGCCTGTGCGACAAGAATTGAAATTCATTATTAATAGTATCATGTTCTGCGAGATTTAATGACGAATTAATCACTGTCGCTATCAGTATGCAATAACAACTATCTATAAACGAGCTATTTATAAAGGATAGCGGGATAGATGATGAAACATAATCCGAACACATACAGACTCTGGAATCTACGTTATCAGTATAATCATTATAGGTTATATACGTATATATTGACCGATAGCGATGCATATTTCTATCCCCTCCATCCCTTCGCTCTCTTATCCTTGATGACCATTCCCCGATGCCGTCCTACCTGGGCTGGCCTGGGATGTTTGCATGCTAAAATCAATTGCATTAGAGATTACCGCGTTTGATTCAATTTCAAGTTCTGGCTGAGCTTAATTTATTGTCGTTTCGCCGAACGCTCGCACTATTTGGCCATGGATTTTGCCTCTCTCATCTAGTTACATGTATGCATCTACATCTAGATAGATGCACGCGTCTATGAATATACACGTGAGAACATGACCGATTGTTTAATCGCGGAATACTGCTAATCTTCAAACGCACGTTCAGATGATGGCGTATATACGTTCCATCGAAATGTCGATTTCGCATGGCTGCGGATAGAAATCTCAAATCAGACGGAAGAATCATAGTAGGTAGGTGATAGAATAATGCACGTGCGATTAATATGGTATAAAGTTTACTCTTTTCATCAATTTTTATATGAATTTTAAATACGAATACATATATATTTGAAATTTTCTTCAGTAAAATCAAATACATTACACTGCAATTGATCAATCTTACACTGCAAAACATACACGTTAATGGACAGTTCATGCGAGGTAATTTGTTATTATTATTGATATGCGTTGAGCAATATGCAATTATTTCCATGAGGTACAATGATTACACAATAAAATATAGCGACTTATACCCATATTAACAAATTAACAGAAATGTTTTGATTATAACTTAATAATTATTAACGAAATAATACAAAGTTTGTTAACAAAATCTAATATAAAAATACAAAAATACGTTAGTATTCGTGTAAATGAAAATAGTCCGTCACGCTAATTTTTCTTTAAGTCCACACATCTCACATCACTATAATATTTATGTTATCGGGAAATTTTTATGTAATATCTATATTATTTCTTTACAGGTTTTTGATTAAAATAAAAATAAATCCTTATCTTAAGATAGTCACATTTCTAAATGATTCATTCAATACGTAAATAATAAACTCCTGCGGTGCGCTTCTATTTGTTCTTGCATATCGCTCAGTTTCAGGCTACTTTTGAAATAGCGTTGATATCACGTGATCAGTGGCTTGACCGTCTTGAACGGCAGCGGGGAAAAATTGGCGAAATGTGCATTCCGAGCACTAGTCTAGATTAGTGGTTCCCAACCTTTTTTGTCAAAAGAGTCATACTAAAATTTTTGTGGTGACAGGGAGGCTGGATGTGTTTTATTTTTGAAAATTATTTAAAAATAAAATAGCTTTAGTTTAAAATTCTTTTATATTATAGCGTTGAAATTTCTTGACGGGTCGGATAGAACTTTATGGGGGCCGAACCGATCCGCGGGCCATAGGTTGGGGACCCGTAGTCTGGACCATACGAGTATATTGAGATCCAGATGTTTTATGATCCGTATCCGAACGAAAGCTAGTTCTGATAAAATCGTGCTTTATGTTTTTGCTTAAAAATTTCAACCTGCGCTTTAATACAATTTATGGCGGACAGAATGAAACTGAATTACGCGATTATAGCCGGTAATCAAATATTTGACCACTGCATTTATTACCCATATTACGCTATACTGCCCTTCTCTTGTTTTAGGTATAATATTAATATTTTGTTATAAAAAGTAATATTATTATTGTTCTCATATATCTGATATTTTAAAATTATGAAAGTAGTTCACTAAAATTGTTTGACTGTACTTGATACTCAATATCGTAAAATTTTGTTCTCACGTATTCATTCCATTTGCTGATTCGATAGATCCAGTTTTATCTCTCGTTTCGTTTTCCAACAAACGATACAATATAAATTGCGATTTAAAAAATATGACAGCTAGGTCATATCTTACTAGTTTACGATAGTAAAAGCCGCTTTAATTAAGCATTAAATCATGGTACTTGCATTTTCTGAAAATAATGTAAGGTGCACCCGTGATATACGCGACAAGGTGTGACTGTACGTGCGCCGCTCCATTTAGCACCGATGGAAACCGGAAGTTCTTCCTGCATAGCGCTGGAATTGCGCGGGTCGAGGGTTGACGCGGAGTCCCAGCAATTAACACGAACGTTTAATTAAGCGTCCCCCTGGCTAGATGCACGTAGACGCTGTTATTCTCACATACCTGAAGCTGAGATATATCGTTACTACTAACAATTACTCCAACGCGCTGCACGGATAGAAGATTGTCTTTGAGACGTTCGAATTAATAGAGCAGCTCAACTTGTTTCTGTTATTTGTCCTTTTGCTAATTACACGGCCATAAATCAAACTTTTTACTATACTTTTCGAAATTAACAGTGGAAACTTTTCGATAATTTATGTACGAACGTACTAAAATTTAATTGTTCTTAAATATGTAAAATGGATGAAATTGATTAACAGAGAGTGATATAGTGATATGCAACATATACATAATGAAGTTAAATTTCTGATGGAAACAAGACCAAATTGTTCTTATAAAGTGTTAGATAATCATTTAGTACTTATTTTTTTAGATTATGGTCAATGCGTCAAAACGATCTATCACATCCTTTTGTTGTTCTATGAACGAGCGGTAAATTCCAGCGGTAAAAAAAAATCGAAGAAAAAGAGATAGGTCCAATATAAATTTCTACCTTTCGATTCGCCTTCCCCACTTTCTTCACGAACTAGGATAAATCCGTAGGTCATAAATATAGAAGTGAGAGCCGCTCTAGCGTTGTACAAAGTTACATATTGTTTCATAAGAACGGGATGAGGTTGAGAAGGCGGTGATAAAGGGGAAAGTTGAAGCAGGATGGTAACGTTCTTCATGGCGTGCCGTGACTACCGAGTATCGTTCTCCCAACCTAAACAGCAATAAGCTAGCAGTAAAGAGTATTTTATGGTCACCATGGGAATTCTTCTGTCGTAAATATTTGCGAAAGGGGAAAAAATAATTACCACGGAATAAGATTGAGTTTTTTTTAAACTGAATAATAAATAATCCTTAATTCTTCTGTATTGTGACATCGCTTAGATGTAATTTTTTATAAGTGTTTTTTATGAGCTAGATAATCCTATTAAATTTGTAACGTAATGGATTTCGGATGTTCAGTTTAAAATTGACTTCTCGAGATTGCGACTGATCGCGATTGCAATTTTGCAATTGCGTGCTTGCGCAGCCGTGCAGCTTATATCGATGTACATCGATCGTACGTAAATCGTTTAGCGTATTTACTAACAGAATCAACTTTCAGTCGTTCTCGATAATCGTTAATCGCCATTCAAATAAAGATTCGGCGATACTCCGGCGTCCGGAGTTAGTTTTCTCTCGATGTGACCCTTTTATCGTTAATTGCATATTGTTTTTCCGTAAACAAAAGTAGTCGAAACGATCGTACTATCGTACTGTCCTATCAGCCGTGCAATTAAAGTTAAACTATAACGAGCTTGGTAGGCCCAGCGTTAGGTTCATTCGCGAGTCACGAGGAATATTTTGCTGCGTAGGCAGAAAAAGGGTAAATGCAGGCCGGAAAAGAAACAGCAAAACCGGTATTGCCACAGAGAGACCGCGAGAGTTTAATAAGTTTTAATTGGGGGAGAGACAGACAGCAATTGGAGATCCTATCCTCTCTTTTCCACGTTTACAGCAGCCCTTCAAACTCCGTCACCTCTCAAGTTCTCATCCCTGTTTACCCGCAGCGATAATAATAATACTTACTCATTGTTTTAGAAATTAACTCCAGACTTCTTGCGCCGCAAATGTAGTCGTAGAAGGAACGGTGGGGTGGGAATCCTCTGCATTCACTTCAATTAACCGGTAATGGATTAACGGCTTATCTCCTTCTCAGTTTACCTCGACGTCACTATCGTCCTCGGAGCCGCCGGCAATGTTGGCGTTCAAGGTGGCGTATTCAAGTACCGCGTCTGTATCTTTAAGAAATTGTACTTTTTGCCGAGAATGATGTTTCGGCAATCGACCTAACGATGGGACGGAATTTTGCTCGTTTGCATCGAGATTCTCGAAAGGGCGAGGGTAAAAATCACAATCAAAGCTTCTATAACGACAATATCGTTTTGATGATATAAAAAAAAAAAAAACGAATGCAGAAAAGGCACATTATGAAAGGGTTATATTAAGTTACACGTTAAAAGTATGAACTACATGATGTTTTGTACAAAAAGCTGTGTCGTAGGTGCAAGTGGATCTTGTAAAGAGCTTTCTTGCCATGCTCGAGCCATGTGAGATGTTCGACAAGAACTTACGGTAATAAAACTTTAAACTTTTGATATCAGAATTGAACGAAATATTTCATACGTGCTGTTATATCAAAAATAGTATAAATTAATCAGGCATTTGGAATTAATAATGTGTGTCACCTCCTCTGATTTCATTACAATGTGCATTCACATATCTACTTATGTAACAATCTATTCTATTCATACACTTGCATGACAATCCATTCCGTTTGGAGTCCGTCGTCCGTTTTATGCAGTTGGTCGAAGTTCCGTCGAAGATCTGATGCTGGTAGGAGGGAAACCGTAGCAGTACTTTGTTCGATTAAAGCGAGATACGCTTTGTCCTTGCACCGAATGGTTGTTCACAGGATCGATACAAATGAGCACAATTTCATTCTATTGGTAGTAGAATCGTTTAGTCCCAGCTATCATGTGACAAGAAACAGATCATGAGATTGAGATAAAATCAATACTTAGTAGAATTTCATTTTCTATGGAAGTTAAAGACTTTGACAGTATTTTGAATTTTGTAATGTGCGTTTAATTAAGTGAAATTCACTTTATAGCTTAGCATATTAATATCTCAAGACCATCGGTTATCCCATATTTATATGTAATATCACTAAGAGGCAAACATTTTATTCATTTCTCTCATTATTTACTCGCATATTCGCTCGACTTATTTGTCTTCATAAAAGTTCTTTAACGTCGTATAATCGTTAAGAGTCACAATGCGTAGAGGAAGGTTGGGTAATGAACGTGCGACAGATGCATAAGTATTATGGCGGGGCTTCGGGGTTATTCTGTTCAAGTATTCCAGAAGTGTTCCACTCGTAAAAACCAATTCTTTCGCTTTTATATCCGCGGAACACAGCCGCAACTGTGTTTGTACGCAAGAAACAGGCTCGTAGAATGAGCGGTTTCAGAAACTAAAGCTTCTCGTAGGCCGGTGGCTATGGCGGTTGCACTGACAAAAACAGTAACCTCGAACTTCAGACGTGAAAGAGTTTCCTGAATTTGCGAAACGCGCGACGGTGTGTTGCGCGCGGTAGTATTCGTGACGGGGTACTTCGTTTGGGCTAGATGTATATATAACAACAGCGATGAAACTCTCGTATCCATTTATTGATTTTCTACACACGCTTCGCAATTTTCTTCTGCTCGCAGTTTTTATTGTAAAACTGAAGTAATTATGTATTGTAAGGATAATTTTTAATAATATAAAGATTTTTATGTATAAAGCTTTCATTTTTTTTAAATTCAAGCAGATTAATTAAAAACGCATGGAGAATATTATTTTTATGATTAATTGTATAATATATATTCCAGACACTATTTAGAATAATGATGTGTTTCAATTTTGTCAGTAAAATACGTTGTATCGGTTTGGTAGTAGAATCACGATTTGCAAAGATTGAGTGTCCTTTCGACGACTTTTAAAGTGACATATCCCGTGTTGAAAGAGCGCAATGTGGATGAAGACCATATAGAGGGTGCAGATCAGCTCGCGCGATTTCCTTGTGTAATGTGCATCGTGTGTCAGGATCAGTCTGTCCATAAGGCATCCTAGATATCTCGCGGCGTATCGGGATTGCGTATCTGAATGAAGGATTGACCAGGATCAATGAGGATACCAAATGTCGAATCAGGAATAGGAGTTGTCTTCCCCTTCGTGAAATGAGACTATATCCGCAAAGCTTCGGGTGCGTGTCGATATATCTCTAGGGATTAGAAACTTTCAAGTGGTTTGAGTTTATTATTAGGATATGAAACTTACAAATACGTAAATACATGCAGCCATGAATTGTGGAGTTAATACGGAATTCTGATTGATAATTTTGTAATTTTATGTTATATCTGGGAAAATAATTATTTAAAAATTTGTTGCATTCTTCTTCATTACTTTAGGACCCATTTTCCAACATTTAGATAAAATAACTAACTCTCCCCAAAAAGAAAGGAGAAAACAGCATTGAGTGTGACGCGACCGAAGTGAAGAATAATGTAATTATTTGACTACTGACAGCCGTGTCACTCCACATTTCGCGCTTCGCCTGGAGTTCAGAGTTGTCTGAAGTCCTGTCGCAGTAATCTTATTTGCCTACAGAATCTCCGCTCAAAAAGGACTCGCGTCGACTCCGTCGTGATCGTGATTTCATCGCGAAAGTCGATTTCATCAACCGTGGAACAAGGGTATGCTTTTATTTTGTTAGGTGAGTGAGAGGTATCAAAGAACCTTCGAGGTAAGGTGCGCTGTTACAAGAGGCGAGTATGAAGGGAAGTAGCGATACAAAAGGGAAGGGAGGAAGTTAAAAAGGTCTTCGATAGATTGTAAAGAGTACTCGATATAAAGGACGAAGGTAGATAAGGCAGGTAAGGAGAAAACGAATTTTGCACGAGAAAGAGTCGAGTATTACTTCCACGACATTGCGCTAAAGATCTCTTTTTCCGCGGTATGTACTCAAAGGAGAACGTACGACATTACAAGCACTACGTATCTACTTTTCGGTTGGTTACTACCAGCAGTTTAAAGTGTTGTCAAATGCATGTCACTACATTTAACATTATAAATAATATCTCTATCGTTTAGAGACTGTTGCAACAACATCGAACAGATGCAATGCGTGCCTTTGTATTCACGCCTATTCTCATCAGATAAAATAATCAAACCGTTGCTTACACACACGTAACATTACGTCATTACATAAATATCTTTATTTATATTTGCATTATTGAGGAATTGTTGAGCACAAAGAATTTTATTAGTTATTTAATCAATTATATATACGAATTTGAGTATAACAAAATTGAGTTATCTAATTGATTACTTATTCTAATGAATAAAAAATTTGATTTTATTTACACATGAGTTTCTTTATTAGGTATGCTATAGAGATAAGCCGGATAAGCGTATTATTTTCCAATAATAACATTTCGACGAGAATTAAAGGATTATAGAGAGAGTCGCAACAGAAAATACATCTATTTGTATTATTTATATGTATACCTTACCTATAGAGAGCTCGGTTTGCTTACAAAACGATTACCAACAGCGTCGTTTGCACACATACAAGTTACACACATGACCGTATTGCACACATATCTAAAATAGTAAAACCGTAGCACTGTGCACATTTTATCGACCACATTAGTAAAATGTAATAAGTATGATAAATAATAATAAATATTAAATTTAATAACATAAAATGTGTGGTATAATAAATATAAAATATGATAAATAAATGATTATTTTATTAATGTGGTCGATAATAATATGTGTACATAGTATTATTATGGTATTACTATTTTATGTGCGCAAAATAGTTGTATATGCAATATGTTTACGTGTAATATGGTCGTGTGTGCAACTTGTATATGTGTGCAATATGACCATGTGTACAATATGCTTGTGCACACGATTCTCGAGAATTCCTTCGATGACATTTCCGTTGAGTAGAGTGGATTAGTAGATGTTGGAGAATTGGATCTCACGTAACATTAATAGAAAGGGGGGCAGTTTTAGTGCAGTTTTGATCTTTAGGATAAGTTAAGCTGAGGATAATAAACTAAGAAGCTTTCGTAATTTGTGCGGATACTCGCTTAGGTCGTAATATCCGTAACAACGTTTCGGTTTCCCATACATCGATATCCAGGACATGAATAAAAAACACACTGTCGCGTGAAGTAAAGAGCCCAAGAGGACATGTTATTCACGGTGATAGGTCGAAGGTCCTGCCGGGGTCAAGCGATAATTTAAACTGCTGCCGGTGCTTCTCAGTTTCTCGTTTTTGCTCCATTTTTGTTTCATTTACTATATTTTCTCGTCTCTTTTTTTACTTCTGCTTTTATTACTAATCTTATAATTATTTAGGCCATATGACAAGCTTGTGACAAACGGTATTGCATGAAAGTTTGAATTCGATTAATGCTTTTTCTCAGATTATTAAGGAATTTTAGAAAATGATGTGCGAAGAAATGCAACAAATCTTGTTACAGGCTGAAAGATATCGCGCCTAAACGAATTACTTCTACACTTCTACATTTTTTGTTAATACGTAAATAATTGCTAATAAAGTAGTTATACAAAATATATTACATTAACGTGTGTATTAAATTTGGTATATTAGTGATGAGATGCAGATTGCTACGTGTACTTCATAACAAGGTTTGACGTTCATATATCTAGTAAGTGCAGCACAAAATCATGTATATATTATATCATAACTTAATTCCCTCGCGTGTCGCCTATTAGAATATTGCGCGATCGATATGCAGATCCAGAGATCCTTCCGCCTAAATTCGTTCGTGTGTGTGATATCTCTTTCTCTCTCGGAAGTGTCCTTAACTTGAGCCCATTCCTTTGCTTCCGCCAAGCCGTTTTCCACCCACTTTTTATTTCCGGGGAAGGTAAGGGGTGGCGATAAGGTCAAGTATAAAAGTTTTCGCCAATGGAAAAAAAGAAACTCGTGGAAAAGTGGCCTTACGCCGAGGCAGGTCATAACTCGGGTCGTTCTACCATTCGATGCTCCGCACTCGATACGGCTAAGGAAACTCCTAAAGGGTTCGATGCGGACGAGCGATCTTGTGATTTAAGACAGACAGTATCGTTAACCCGTGATTTTCGATCTAAACGTCCCGAGCATATCGACGTAATGGTTCGATATTCGTACGATTATACGACGATTATATCAAAACGAGATGTATCGCTCTATAATAATAATATATTAAATATATATATCTAGAATAAAAATATATTATAACCTGTTTATATCTTAATAGCTAAATGTATTATAAATAGTTGTTTAATACCCGATGGTATTAATTTTAATGATTCGATTCGTTCAGCAAACATATGTCGAAGATATTTTCTTTATGTGGGATATGTGACATATCTTCCTCAATTTCTTTACGGACGTATTCTCGTCTCTGCCTCAGTTTTGTCGCGGGCATTCATCGTCCGCAGGAAGCAATTCGTAGTTTTCCAATCAGAGAAAGGCGGGCTCATTTTCCGGACGGTACGCGACTTGCATTATATTCCGAAACCGGAAGCGGTCGATCAGGAAGGACTGCGCCACGAAGCAGGATAGGGGAGCCTGCACGTTTTCTCCCCGTCGTTGCCCACGGGAGCGCTACTCGAGATATTGTCTCTATTGTCCCTTTAATCGGAAAAATCAAAGTTTTCCGAACCACTACGAGTTGTACGTGATCTCACGAGACGTTTATTTTCTAAATTGATCGTAGTAAATAACCATTCAAATTTTAACATTTTACATTCGAATATTTGAGTAAACCCATTGCAGTATTATTGTTTTTCGAATTAACCACAAGACGCATTTCTTACTTCTTGTGGACTTCACGATTTCTTTGTTTCATGAAAATCTAACAGAATTACCTTTTGGATAAGAAGCAAACAAAAACCGAGCACAACGGTTGCAGATTGGGCTATGATCTTGATACATTTGCTTGTTTCTATGTTTATCTCTGGTAAATATAATGAAATCGAGAGATCATGAAAAACCTTCCAGGCAAAAATTATCTCTCTTCCAGGTAAAATTCAAGTAGACAAAACAGATAGGACAAAGTTTTTATTGATTTCGTCCGATCCGCGGCAATAAAATTCGCCGTCGCATACCAGAGGTTTCTAATTACAAAGAAAATCTTTGATAATAAATATCAGTCTAGACAGATAACAAAAATGTTGTCCGGGTAATATTGTTTTATCAATAAAAACGGTAACCGCGACATGAGTCCGAAATTTCTGTAGTTCTTACTAATAAATGCAAGACAACGGAAATTTCTATTTGTTCCGAATCGTCATTAAGATAGAAGTTCCGACAATAGAAATATGTTTTGTCTGTTTCCAAACACGGGATCCTGATATGAGCCGGAGATCCGTGTTTATCGGATCTCCGTCTACTAATAAAAAAGAAATCGCCGATGGATAAGGAAGTGAGATGAGTTACTGGAAGGAGCGATAGTTTACGCCCCAAAAAAAAAACAGGTTAAGGACTCAACGTTGAAATCGCCAATAGGTAACCGTAAAATCAAAATTTGTACTGTAGACGATGACGATTCTAACTCGCCAATAGATAACTGGGAAACTAAAAATTGTAACCACGAAATCAAAACTCGTATCCTGAAAAGAATCTTACCAACCGAAAATCTTAGCTCATCAAGAGCAGAGAGCTCCTCATACATCTCACGACGAAACCTATTCTTTAGGGTTTTTTATATAAACAGCGACATCACTTCACTTTCATTCCATGCTTCGACTTACTGACCGAAAATCACTCGCACTTAGTTTAAATTCGATTCCGAATCCAAGTCTGTACTTGCGCACATCGCTTTTACGACCCTAAAAACCACTAAATGCTAACAAGTATTTGAGACTCCAATCTCTGCGAAGCTACGAGGCTCTGGAGTCATCCTGAAATCCAATTGAAATTAGATCCTCAATTTAATTCAACAAATAATAGGGCTTATAAGTATTATTATTTTTTCCTTTTCTCTTATTAAAGGAGACCATCAGACTCTCGAATCCTTAGCCTTAGAACGTTATTACTCGTTATTCTTCTCCTTAATTTCTACGATTTACAACTTTTTTTTGCTATTGCGGATTAACGGAGTAACATTCGCTGTATAGATCTGTAGCATTTTCACTTTTGTTTAGACACTAATTTTGAAAACTACTCCCTCTACTCCACAGCACAGTAAAATACAAACAATATGTTAATTATTCCTAATTAAATGAATTAATTTTAATAATGTTCCATTAAACGTTAACCAAATCGTCGGAATTGACGGAATGGGCTAGCTAATTGTAAGAAATTAGTAAAATGAGATACACAATATCTAGAAGTTTTAAAGAATTCAAATTCTTTTTTAATGGTGCTATCTCCAGTTCAGGTTCCATTATTTTATAGATTATTTCCACGCTCCACAGCAACTCAGAGGAAATAAATTAATATCCTTCCTCTTCTCTCCACCCGTATACATATATATACACATACACGTACATATACACATACCTGAAATCAATGTTAGCTTTTAATATTTAATATTTATTTAAATCAAAATTGTAATGAACGGGACACAAGATGTTAGTATTAAATTAGAATTCTTTTCGCTGAAAATCGTGCCCGATGACCGCGAATTACGCACACATACTGTCACATAATTACATAAATACACTCACTTACATATCCATATATCTATGCGCTACTCTCAGCCGACTTCTTAATTAAATGTATGTACACAGTGTCTTATTTAATTTTGTCGACTTTCATAACATTTTATTTTAGTATCACTATTAGAATTATTTTTTAAATAATAAATTATACAATTTTTAAAATAAAATTATCCCTTTTTATTCTAACTAAGACTTCGTCGTTATATAGCTCTTCGCCCTTCGAGATCGCACAAGATCCGATTCTATAGGTAATAGGGATTAAGTTCCTTGACCTGAAAACAGGATTGACGATTGCACGGAAGGCGTCATAGCATCCTTTCCAGACGTTAACCCGTATCTAGAGCCTTAGAAAAGTGCGTTCGACTTGCAGCACGCACCAGTGTATGTACTGCGAGACAGAATATATGTATACATCGTTCTTCCGTATCTCACTCTCTGTCTCTCTTTTTCTCTTTCTTTATTCTTTCTTTTGCTTTCCGAAGAATTAAAGAAATCCTGAGCTTTGAACGTAACACATTATTACAAGAATAATTGGCATATACTTAATAATATTCTAATTGATTTTAACAGAATATTTTATATAAAATACAAAATTGCATTATTCTTAATGTAACATTATACTGTTCAAATTTTCTTAAAATGGATTAGTAGTAATTAAATAGTAGTCGCAAAAAACGACTATTTACGACAGAATTATTTTTTTGTATATCAGCAAGAATATTAATAAAACTGGAGAGCGTAGAAAAATATGAGAAAATTTTCGCACGTATTCCGGGTAGTCCATCGTAGCGAGTCGGCGGACAGCTTGCATTTTTTATTGGCTAGGTAGCAATTAAGCCGCTTAAATCGCCGTGTCGGCGCTAATTTATGTCCTCGCTAGAAAGATCAGCGCGTAACTCGTGATTAATTGCAACTTTTACCAGAGCATCCCTTTCGTCGGAGTGCGGGGTCAAATTGGAGTAGGATTTTCTTGTCGATTAACGTGACGTGTATGTCCGGATTTCGCGAACATAATCACCGTCGTTACTAGTGCAACCCGATTAGCTAGCAGATTTTTTAAGTAAATTTCCATTTATTAAAAAATGTATTTTGTAAAAAAAAATATTTTTTTTCTTGAGTATTTGATTTAGTCGATACTTACTGTTGCTGCTTATGGCAGGAATTAATTTTGGTATATATTGCAGCACAAGTGTATACAACAGTAAGTAGAAAATTTAGCAGTTGATGTTTTATGACCGTCGTATAGTGATTCTTTGGAAAGATAGAAAAATTAATGCTTATTATATGCAAGATGTATATGAAATAGTTAAGAGCAAATCATTAATGTAATTTATTGGCTAATTTAAAAGTAGCTAAATGGCCAATTTGCCAAGTTAAGTGATCTATTTTTTGCTTGCTCGTAGATAGTACAGCGCGATGGTTTGATCGCCGGAATTAATTTGCATGATAACGAGCGGCATGGCTAAGAAACTCGTGCACAGACCGAAAATGCTGAAACCTATCGTAGCGCTATTAGACATTTAAGTAATTTAACCTTTCCTGAGAATCGTGCCATATTACACTAGAATTATGTTTTAATAGTATTAAGTCAAATAATTTAAATTCTATATTCTTTGATAACAGAGAATACCGGGGAGAATACGTATTTATTAATATCTTTGTAATATAAATAAATTTGGATTAAAAAGGGACATATAGTTATTGGTTGGTAAAGTTATGTTAATTTTCTTATTAAATTTTTATATATATTTGTAAAGTTTATTATTATTATTTATTCAATCCACGGAAAATTAAATTGTATCTCTTAAATAAATATTGAAAAACAAATGTTGTTTGTCATTATTTACGAGTGCGATACCGTTATCGCTGATAGTTGTACAATTCATCATCTTTTTGGAGATTCCGCTTCGATTTCCTGATTTGCACTCTTGCAAAAACATTCATTAAAAATCGTCCGGATCTATCCAGAACCATCAGTAAAATTATTAAAAGCGAGCTTAAAATGTGCGCGGAGAATAAAGAAAATGCAAATAAAAAGCATAATAACTTGCTTCAAACGACTGCATTGTGCAAAACCTCGATGTATAGTACATTCTTCGTTCCGCATGTGTTGCAGGGGGTGGAAAAAGTTTCAAAAATAAATATAAAAAAAACAGCATTCATGTTACGCGTGCTCGTTATCGTCCAACCCTTTCTCGCTGTCTGCATGCATGCACGATGGTCAGTAAAAAAGCTACGCGAAGTCGATATTTTGCAGAATATGCATGCGCGCTATAGTTGCTTGATAATAGTAGTTTCCTAGTGAGCAGACTGAGATTTGGAAATTATTCGGTAATTTATTCTGAAGATTTTGCACTTCAACTTTATATATACATCAGTCAGCTGATCAGTCATATATACTATACAATCAGCAGACGATAACGTATGACACATGACACCTGGGCGGTTCTGATTTGCAAATTGTTTGTAGCTTCTGTTATATGTTTGACATTGTTGTTGCTTTTTGTTTTTGAAATATAAATTTCTTAACTGTTTTTAAATATAATTAATGTAAGACAGAAGTTTAATTTACAAAAATGAGATAAATCTAAGATATATGTGTGTATATATATATATATATATATATTTATTTATTATAAAAATTACATATGCAAAGATAGTGAGATTGCTTTTGAGACTAATATTTGCGCAAATGCATTGTCTACGGATAATAATATTTTATACGTAATCTTTATATCGATATTGTGACAAAAGGAGCGACAATCAGTTTTTGCCATCAGCATTGTATGTTGTATTTACCACACGTGAATTTTACACGACCTAATTTGTTAACTTTGAACACTTATAACTCAAAAACTATTATAGTCTTGATATTTTGGTATCAAGATTTTTGTCTCAAAATAATTTCAAGAATCTGCCCTTAAACATTGTTACAGTCTTTACACATTCTGTATATATATTACTATAAGAATTGTAAAAGAAAAATCGAAGCTCGACTTCTTTTTCAGGCCAAGTTTTGTTATCTGTACATTTTTATCTAGACAAATGAGGTGGAAGTCGATTTCGCTGACTGAGTCGTGTCAATAAGTAACAAAGGAAGACAATAATGGTTTGTCTTTATCATCATCGAACAATGGAAGGGAAGCGCCAATGTTTGAGTTAAGGTGACAGTATAGAAATATGATCATATATTCGCGAAGCGAATAAGAGAAAATTGAGAGAAAGTTGTGGGTAAATTAATGCGTAACAATACATCATGTCGCAGCTTTTAGATACTTATCTGAACTAAAATAATTAATTATTGCAATGCTCCTACCTTTTTTCGACGACAATCGATTAAGAATCGCGTAATATCCGCTTTACCCGATGGATGATGAGCCCGAAATTGTAGAAATTGGTTCGTCAATATCTGAGACGCCTCGGTTCGAACCGAGAATGGTACTCAGCTTCAGCAATGGCGTCAAAGTGGATTTCATGGTGAGGTCGACGGAGGATGGACGGCGCTCAAGACAGAAGAGGATAGGTGCTGCTAGCAATGAAGAGCCGAACTCCGTCGAGCGTCATTACCTGCCATCACTTCATTGATTCAAGATGAAGTTTTAGCATAGTTGTTGAGCTCAAGTAGCCTGACCTATGTTACCGTCTTCCTGTCAGAATTCGTAGTGGAAATGAGCTATATCATATATACGCTGCAGCATTTATTAATGCAAATATATGAAAAGCAATAAGTTTTTATAAGAGAATCGTAATTTTAATAGCAATATTACTGCAGCGTTTGATAAGTCAGTTAATATAATTTCTTGCAGGAGAACAAAGCACAATAATCTGATCAACTTTAATTATTAAATAATGGATTGTATAATGTTAAAGGCTTGGATTATTTTTTTAATAACTATGTTTGTTAATTTTACTTGATAATGTAATTAGACTATTCTTGCATAAAGATGAATATAAATATTTTAAAATAAAAAATTTTTTTTACCAATCTGGACTTTGATAACACGTAATAATCTCGGGTAATGCGAACATTTAAATTGGGATTAAACCTAAAACGGACAGGCATCGTTATATTTCTAAATTGCATTCGTTATTTGCCATTAGTTTTCTACGTATCGTCGACATCTGCGTTATTAAGCAAAGTATTAAGTTTTTATAGCGCAATAAGGGATGCTATTACATCTGGCGAAGAAATTAGAAATGAAACATAGCTTTAGTAGAGGAAGCATTAATTAAGTACCGGGATTGTTTTAATTTACTGATCTGTGAACCTATTGTCAGCCTCTCTCTTACAATTTTAAAATACGCGTACTTATTCACTTTTTAAATTGTAGACGTGAATTGTCGATTATTATTAATGAATTAGGGATTATAATTTATAATATAGGTGTTTTATTATAACTTAAAGAGAGATTAATTCCAGGGATACCTTCGTAAAATTTGTAACTTGCGCTACTGTCTTTCGTGGATAATGAGCTATATATTGTATCTAAATTATTGTTCTATTATTATGTTAATAACTTCCAATTGGCGATATGTGCTTTGTATAACTGGTTCATTATTACGTGGGAAAGGATAATAGAATTTCCTAGCGGTGCGCACTCATGCGGTTACATCAAAATTCGAAACGATTGCTCGGCCAATAGGAACATTTTGATATTATATTCATGGGTTATGGAATACAATAGAGTGAGCAGCGTCATTGATGAATGTATAGCGCCACGTATTATTCGTACGGGTGTAAATAACATTTGCGCTCCTAGAGGATCTGGACAGAATTATATTCTGTATAATAGTCAAATCGTAATTCCACATTTAAACGTGTTGTATGTACGTTGCATGATAATCTGTTTAATTCTCGCAAATCAAACATCTGCGTCCTTTATGTTGCATTTAAATAATGAATGGAGTTGCGTTATACACTTTAGTGAAAAACAAGAAAGCAACAACAACGTAAACCACATACGAGACTATAAATAAAGAGTTCGCAAACAAACCACTCAAAATCGTTCATGTGCTATACGTTATCGTCTGCTGACCACTTAATCGAATCAATACATGTATATATGTAGATATATATATATATGTACATTTTCACATGTTCCACCGCTGCGGCAGCGGAAGTTTCCCCCGAAGAAACTTGTCCAATAAATAATTCCTTGTTAAGCCGTCCCCGACTTGCCGCAATGGCGAGCAAAAGACATGGGGAAAAAGGACGATCGTCTCGATATGCGCGAGTAAAGAGACCGTAGACGCGGATGCCCGGGAGGGGGGGAGGGGGCATTGGCGAAGGAGAAGCGAGTGGTACGAGCAACAACGAGGTAGACGATAATAAATAGAACGATGGATTCAGCTCGCGATTCGGAGTTTCCGCGGCACTTTTATATAAATAACACAGACGAAGAGGCAGTAGCAGCGGCTCGTAAAACTGAATTATGTCCCACCTACTCCGTGGCGGTACCCCTGTCACACCGCTCTCACCATCCGCCGCGCGGTTTTCTAGCGCGATTCACCGCCGGTCGTTCGCCACGTGTGCACGCGATCGTACGTGGTTCGTATACGGTGCATTTGTGTGACTGAGAGGAACGGAGGTATATTCGAAGTACGATCGTGATTGACCGGCCGGGAGAAACAACTTTATCCACGCGGCGAATTTTCTCCAGGGTGATTTTTAAATCCCTTTCGACGCAGGCGCGTGCCAGGTCATCTATACAGTGCCAATTGGAATTTATCGATTTCACCTTTGCCTGCTAAGCTTTGTTAGCGGACGATCGTGTTTCACACAACGTGATATCGCGAGGTGGATATGAATTGGAGAGATATTTCGGATAAAAGGCTTCGATCTTGCGTTAATTTATAATATAATATATATTTATTAATCTTATTATTTCTTTTATGAAAATATTCATGTTTTTACAAAAGCATAAAGAGTTTTTAAAATTCTTTAGTCTTTCTAGGATTTTTAACGCGGTTATAAAAGGAATAGGCAATAAACTATCATATTAGTTCTATAAGTCTGAATAATTACTCTATACAAGAAATGCTCGCGAAAATAAACGGAAATATTTTGGAACTTGTTTAATTGCTGATTTCATTATCTAGCGCACAATAGGTAATCGTCACGTTTCTTTAATTAGTTGTTTCTACAAGATCAGTATCTTATTCATTCAGATCAGCTACGATGTAAACGTAAGATTTGTAGTGAAGGAGATAATTGTAAATTTTACGAGCCATTTGGTTTAAGTCCTTTTGCATTGTGCATTGTACTAGTTAACTCAATTATTTGCTATTAGCAAACTTTTTGTTATTTTTTATTAAAAATTAGATAATTTTTAGTATGCAGTACTGTCTATGTGAACTAAAACTTGAAAGTATGTTTTATTTTTATAACGGTAATTAATAGTTCTCAATGTCCTAGAATAATATACGGTATTATATTCAGCATATTACCGCGACTTGTTACTTGAAACGTAATATAGTGTAATTTTAGTGATTTAATAGCTCTTTTTTATTTGTACGTTAATGACTTTAATGAGGATGAAAAATAGAGTTTTTCTAAAAAACAATGTTATGTCGCTTACCAACAAAAAGAGAAAGAAAATCATTAGTTAAGTGAACTAAAAATATAAAAACAGAACAGATGAGCTGCTTGATTGCAAAGCACAAAAAATAAGTTATCTAAACTGTAAAACCACCCGTACATTTTCTAAAAAGTGGCAGTATCATCAGTACAAAAGTATACTCATAGATAAAGAACAGAAAAGTAGATATTACATCGTACGGTTCCGAGAAGTATATTCTACTTCTAATTAGAAGTGACTATCGTATATATACGAACATATGTTAGAAAGAATGTGCGTTGGTTCTAATTCACTAGCGTATTTTAACTAAAACGGTCGATATAGCTTGAAGTTTGTTTTAACTATATAACTCATTCAGAGTAGAGTTGAGCAAATTTATGAGTAAAGAATAACGAATAAAGAATAAAATTTTATTTAGGAATAAAAATAATTTCTTATTTGAACAAAACTTATTCGCATAATGCGAATGAATATTACACCTAAATAAAAGTTTATTTGAACAATTAATTTTAATAATCGCTGTGTTTTCCAACTTAAGCGCAGATAATCTTTAGTTTATTACTACAGCGCATTTTTCTTTAAATAAATATTTATTCAAATAATTTAAGTATTTTTTTTATGCATATAGTGTGATAATATAATGCATTTTAATATTTTTATTATATATACATATACTGTATAATGTGCATGCATAATTACAGGTGGGTGTACCTTTGAAGTATTTAAATACTAAAGAATAATAACAATGCAAAAAGAAAATAATATGGATAATAAATGATAAAAATAATGCGAAGAACAAATAATACCTACAAGTAATAATAATAAATAAAATTTTAGTTAAATAATAAGCTGAATAATAAATTATTCAAATAAAATGTTCAACTTTGATTCTAAAACATCGAATTATTGTCGATCGATAATATATATAATAATACAGTTATTAACGCGTGCGATTCGATACATTCAAATATTATATTTATTTGTTTTCTCCTTTATGAGATTGGTCTAGCTTGATAATTTAATTGTTGATTTATTGTAAATCATATTATTCTTTACATTTCACAGTTGATATTAACATTTACAAATTCCGCAACTTGCACCCTAATTAAATATTTTGGCAGTGCGTGTTTACGTGTATCTCCGGGTAAGTTACAAAGGGGTATCCGGAATATAGAATATAGGGAAAGCAATTGCTGATGCCCGTGTGTTGGATAAGAAAGGAATTCTTCGTAGATGTTGCTAGTTGTCGTAAAAGTGCAGTGCGTTGTAGGTGAATATTCCGTACGCTATTTCCCTCCTTGGTGCAGTTTCGTCTGCATAGTAAAATTCACTTACCAAAATGTCCGAGGCTTGCATGAGAGAAATTTTACGAAGTTGCCGATGAATAATGGATCCTCTATTTTGGCGATAAAGTCTAACGTCTGACGAAACTTTCAAAAATAGTACGCATCACTGATTTCTCTTTGTCTATATTCTTCATTCCGATGTGTTATGCCATGAGAGAATGTTTTTACAGCAACGCATGAAAATATTTTTTAAGTACATTATAAGTTTATTACGACATTTTCTTCTCTCACTGGCAGCATGCAAATCTTTACGCTTGAAACGCATCTTAGCAAAGTTTTATCATTCACCATCATAATGAAAACTTAGGTTTTATTAGATCAATGCCATTATGAAGTATTATAATAAACATTGCCATGATTGAATAATTTATTTAATAAATAAAGAAATTACATTGTTAAATTGTCTTTTAACATTAGAACAACCATATCTTTCATCTTCATTAACGTATAAATCAGAAAACATTGACATTAATTAATTAAGTTTGTAAAACTTTAGATATAAAATTTCCATCGTTATTAACTTTCAAGTAATTTTGAAGTTTAAGTTGTTATAATATATAAAAATAATAAAATATAAACATTAGTATTTTTAAGGATACACGATTTAGCTGAATTTTTTCGCGCAGATTACAGAGGGTCGCGTTTTATATTTACAGCATTAATACCGAGTGACGACACGGTATTATCGTCTTAACAAACGACCGTTTTAATTCGACATAGCAATGTGTGAAATTCTCAGGAATTATCTCGATCCCTTGCTACGCAGCGACAAGCAGCAAGCGGAATCGTTTCCGTGTGCATGCTCATCAGTCTACCGAGGACAACGTGTTGAGGCATATAGGAAAGCGAGGAAACTTCGCTACAGCGAATTTCCATTTAGAGAGATTTTGCGATACCCGCAGAGCCGGTGTAAGTCTTCGCGGATTGGCGCGAGATAAGGACAACTTCTAGCACTTTCTTCTGCTGTAAATTGGAAATAAGTAGGTACAGATTGTGTGATAATCCGAATCTCTCTAGCCGACTCAAAGCAGCCCTTGCTTGCCCTTTTGTGAACGAGACGATGTTTTGCAGGGACACAATGACTATTAGTTTCTAGCTATTAATTCCGTTGTAGAACGCTATTGCATTGTTTTCTGTAAGATTGTAGTGTAAAGATATGGATTTAAAGAAGAGCAGAATTTTTGCGAAATAATTGTAACTTGAGCCCTTTTAAGAAAGATAAACTTATTTTGATCTGTATTAAAAAAATCAAGAGAAAATTGTGGAGATAAAAATATATCGTCGGGTCTGAAAACTCGTGCTATGCATACTAAGATTAATAAAGTATCAGAGATATGCATATATAATATGCATATGTAATTGGATTACGATAATACTTTATGAATCAATTTTCCTTCTGAATCACTTAGCATAAATGTGTTTTAATCATCTGTCAGATAACTACACTTCATGTAAATGTATTGCATTATACAAATCTGTGGATAATTTATTTATGTATAAAATTATGCTTTCTTATGAATCTAAATGCGAGATTTTACATTAACATGCAATATGTATAGTAAAAGATAATTATAAGAATGTTAAAAATCTGAATAATCAAAATTTCAATTTTTACTTATTATTTCAGTCAGACGTTAAATCAGACGTTAATTAAAAGATACAGAACAAAATTAGAAACCCATCATTAATCTATCGTGTCGCTTTATTGCTATAACGTCTTAATATTCTATAAGAAATTTAAAATGATCTGTTAAATATTTCCGCGACGTTCACATCATAACAAAATAATATAATGCCGTACATTAATAAAAGCCGATACACGGAAATTGCGGTTTCAACATGGTACGTGTCTTTCGACGAAGGGTTTCAGCGTGGGCCAAGGGTGAATTGCAAAGGGCGGTCCAAGGCCATTTATTATCCCCATTATCGTGCTTCTGACCTCACTGTCTGCTCCCTCAGGACTTGAACACACCTATAACATACAATCCCCTTTCACTCTCGACAATGCTGCCCTTGTCTTGCTGTCGAAATATCGTCGACGGCATCGATAGCCTTGGAATCATGTTCAAACGTGTTTTGTCAAGCATTTGTCTATCATTCATGACAATTTGTTGACAAGATAATAGTTCAGTTAAAATATTTGAACATTTAATTAGCAGTAGTGGATAACAGAAATATTTGTTTATAATTGGAGGCAATATCTTTCCAGTTGGAGGCAGTTAGATTTTAAGAAAACAATTATTTAAGATATTAATGAACATCATTGAAAGTATTATTATATAAGTTATGTGCTTATAGTTACAAATCGCTCTCAATCATCATCTGTTAAATCTGAACTTGTTATATAGAACAACTCGTTATAATTGAGAGTTGGTTGCGTTTGAGTGGAAATGCAGATTTTCGATTCCAATATAGAAGAATCCATGCGGAAAAACCGGTGATGATTTCACGTATTTTCTTTTTCTATCCTGTTTTATCAAAATTATCGATTTCAACTTTTCCTCTCGATATGCGCTGCTCGGAAAACTGGAATCGCAATAGAGGGAAAAGACGGGTGTGGAGGTATCTCGTTTCTATCTCATTATCGATAATAGCAAACAAGAGAGAAGGAGGTTGCATGTTTAGACTTATGCGATGAAAGAAAGAGAGGGAGAAAGAGAAATAGGTATGACCGAGAGATTTCAAAGACTGTGCGGAATAAGGCGAGAAAATCGATTCGCTGTGATTGGATCGGCTGGATGGCGCCTCGTGAAAACGCTCCGATGGAAATTATTCGTGGCATAGTAAAGTCGATATATTATAATAATTTTGTCGGTAGTGAATACCGCGTGAATCTTGATAATACGGAAAGTTTATAGCACTGCGTAAAGCTCGGCTTCGTTTCTTCTTTATTTCTGTTTTATCGTCTCGCTGTGCCGGCTACTGCTGTTTTTAACTTTATAACACGACTGTGTTTCTAACCGATAAATTTAACGTCTTCAATCTTGTTTCTTTACAATGTCTCACACGATCTATTCGCAAATAATCTCTTTCGTAGTTACAGTCTATCACGTAGACTTAAACCTGCGATACACAACACTATCAGCATGTTGGTTTCAATTTTGTTAGGCTAGATGTAGCTTTTGTTATATGACATTAATATGTCCGTACATGGTTTAAATTTAGCTCGAAGATTTCAGACGAAAAAAATTTATATCTGCTTTTCATTTTAATGAAATTGCATGAGTAATATAGGACAAGTTATATTAACTCAAACTAATAAACAGCTATGAGAAACCATGGAAAAAAGAGACAAAAATATCTTGCTCGACTGATGTCCGGCGGGTTGTTTCCTAGTTGCTCGTTATTATTTTTGCTTCTTATTTCTTCCTCTTGCTTTTTCGCTTCCTCGTGCTGCCTCGCTTAGTTTTCACCTGCAACCCTGTCATGTATGCGCTAGAGCAATTTATTCCCTTGTAAAATAACTACGCACGGGCATCGGCTTGGTTGCAGTACCGTGTGCAATTATGTAAAAACTATGCTAATAGAAATTGCATGGAAAAATCCATTTATAATGCTAGTAAGAAGAGAGAAGGGGAAATGGGGTGGGTGGATGGCGCGCTTGGTCACGGTTTCGATGAGAGTGAAAGGATTGGTAGAAGGAATTTTGTTAGCAGAAATAGGATATGATCATAATAAAAAAAAACCTGTGCGAATTATGCAAATGTAAAAATGTATGCTAAACGAGCTGCATACCGTCTAAACCGACTAAAAGCGATCTACTTTGATCAGTCTGCAACTTTTTGTTTTTTTTTTACCATTGGCTATCTGCTTGTTTAATTTGTATGTTCTTTAGACAATGATTATTATTTTTTATCACGTGATCTCACAAGATTTATATATCTATGTATTTTGCAAGGAAAACGTCTATAAGTAAATCTTAGCCAATTTACGTAATAAAAATAAAGCTAGTTGGCCCATCCTTATTATAAATTAAAATATTAATTTATATACAATTAATTTTTTTGTTAATTATAGAATCTAATTGCGCAAATACAGATATAATAACACGATAAAAAATAATATGATTTTTTACCAATAAAATCACTACTTATTTAAGCACGAAACTTATACGAGTAAACTAATCACAATAAAAATTTTCCGACAATCAGAAACAAATTCAGAACAGCGTTGGCAGTCAATCAAAATGAAAGTATCGGAAACTATATACATATTACAAAATAGAACTTCAGAGAATAAACAGACCTACAATTTGTTCTGTTTTAGAAATAGAAATGTTAATGGCGGTTTCTCGCACAAGATGGTTTTTGTACTGCAAACATAATTTTATTCCAGTCTAATTAATTATACGTCATGTATATAAAAAGAGCATTATAAATATCAGCTTTGAATACTTATATACTGAGCCATTTATGTCTTAAATCCTATCTACATATTCATGTTTCTAGCCATCCATTACGCATTCGAGCGTAAATGTCGCTGCGTGCGAATGTTCGCCTGGCAGCGCATATTTCCTCGCATCATTTTCTATTTCAGAAACTTCGTGAAATTTTGCTCGGTTTAGATATATTTGAATCGGTAGACTGAATGTATAGTGAACGTCTTTAGATCGTCATGAATACACATCGTCGATATCGTTTTATCTAAAAATGTGGTGCATTGTGAAATATTTGGAAAATGATGATAAAGCAAATAAAAAATTTATAAAAACATGTTTTAATAATGGCGTTTCGTAAATTTTTAAAATAAGAGTTTGTATTAGAGAAATCTTACAACTTTATTTCTGACTTTTATAATTCATGAGTTATTTTCGCGCGATCTTTTGTGTAACTCCATATTATTATTACCCTTGTTTTATAGACACTTTGTTTTTATGTATTATCTTAATTTATTCCGTGAGACTTTTAATTAGAAGTTTTTCGGTAAGGTCTACTCGATGATCTTGTAAACTGGTTAACGCTGTAGTAATTTCCTAGGGACGAAGTTTCAATCGTGGCCGTGGGTATGATGGACTATAGTGGATGCGGTATTAATCTCGATCGTGAATGGCCGTTAGAGAAGAAAAGAAATCAATATCATAGAACGGTGGTTATCGTTTCCAGAGAATCGGTGCAACTAGTTTTGGCTCAGCCAGATGGTTAATGAAGGAGGTTACCCTCAGCAAAGGTTAATGGTGCAATGGTGGGTGCACGTTCTCATTGTGTTGGTCATTTCAAAGATCCGTCTAGCCTTTATGGCTTCGAATTTCTCAATAAAGCATGTTGCTACAATCTCGAGCGAGTACTTATTACATTATGATATTCGTACAATTTTACATCAAAAATAAAATACGCTTTTAAATATACTGTACTGTTTGTAACATTAAGAAATATTTTATATCTATATAAATAAAACAAAGTTGGGTTAGTTACACCATTTATAACTCAAGAACGGCTGGACCGAATTTGTATTAAAACCATATAAAATAGGGGTAGAATTTTTCGGGGAGTGCTATAGAGTGTATAGTTTTTCGTTACCGATCTTCTGGAAACCGGTTTTTCTAATTTTTTTCATTCTTTCGGGAAATATAATTGACCGAATCTCGGAGAGGGAGAGGGAGGGAGAGAGAGAGAGAGAGAGAGAGAGAGAGAGAGAGAGAGAGAGAGAGAGAGAGAGAGAGAGAGAGAGAGAGAGAGAGAGAGAGAGAGAGAGAGAGAGAG
>NW_020214527.1:1279018-1302001 GCF_003070985.1 Temnothorax curvispinosus
AGATTATTTGCGTGTATTATTACACATGTCCTCCGGGGCGAAGCCCGGGTAACCAGCTAGTATTTTATAAAAAGAACACATATTTTTAGGAATTGAAGAAAATTTTAGTAGAAAGTATCGAAAATATTAGATCTCTTGAAATAATTCTATAAAGTAATTTTGTTAAGCTCTGGTCATGTGACCAAAGTCAATCTTGGATTAGTAAATTAGACTGTAAATTTAATTAATTAAATGTATTGGAGCATATAGTTCTATATTGCTGTATATACAAGATGAAGGTAATTTGTTAATGCACAAAGGATCGTTAGGTTCTATTAAATTATCATAGGAAAATATATGTAGAGTGTACGTATACAAAGTATGTATACACTATTCATATAGAGATAAGCCCCTCACTTGTAACGGCTATCGCTAATTACTCGGAATATCAAGCGTATCGAGAGCTCGATTGAGTAGCTCGTCAACCATTGAGTATTCGAGTCTTGTCGGTACGATGCATCTGTCACGTTCATTGGTCGGTACATGTATAACAACCTACGTACACGGCCTCTACATTCGTGTTCGCTCATTGTTACTAGTTCAGGAAAATGTTGTTAGTGATCGTTTTTTACAACCGCGCAGCCGGAAAATTACTGCATTTCATAACTTTTGTGTTACATTCTTTTATCTATACGGTCATTAAACGCAAATATAACCAGCAATTGTTGCACTCATTTTCGCTACAAATTAAAGTATTAATTTAATATAATGCATGTATTAAAAAAGCCAAGGAATCTTTTGTTTAGTACGTAATAATACAGATGCAATAATACGATTATTATAATATATTGCGATATTAATATATATTGTCATTTATTCTTTATAATTTCATAAATTTTTGTTTTTATAGATGTTATTCTGTAAATTTGTATATTGATTGGAACAGCCTCTTGAATTTTTGTTTAATTCCCTATTATTTTCAGTTATGTCAGAAAAAGAGAGAGAGAGAGAGAGAGAGAGAGAGAGAGAGTGGGGCAGAGACCAATTTGAAATTGTCAATCTATCCAATTTTAAAAACGCATCACCTAGCAGCTTTCTCGTCAGTCATCCCTCTATCGTTTCTCATTCCGTGGGATCACGGGACTCACAAGAACGAGCTTTTAACGCGCGTCGTCAATCTATGAGGCGCGACAAATTCGGTTTTCTATCGCAGCGTTGGTCAATGTACTGGCTCAAATGCAGATGGAAAGCCGGCCAGTGGACAATTTTTTTTTGCACGCGCGTGAGAAGTTTCGTGACCATTTCCGCCGACGATCAGATATAGGGAGCAGGGTAATGACGGGAGGTCCAATCTGCATTCGTAATGACGAACGGGGGGAGGGTGACACAGTGTCTGACCTCGGTTTGCAAGGACATTGGCCATCTATTAACCCTCGGGGCCATACGTCCCTTCTCAGTCACGGGAACTATCCCTAGCTACTACCATCCCTTAAACGGTCGTTAACTAAAGCCATTCTCTATTACCCTTCCATTCGATACAAAATACGAGTATCCAGCTACAGGAATGCAAATTTTATAAAAACAGACAGTATTTCCCCAAAACGATTATCCCTGTAATTATAATTAAAAATGTATATATCTATGTATACTCTCATCACATTAACGAAATATTTTATACGCCATTGTCTTATTTAATATTTATGCAGGAATATGCATGTATATAGCGATACAATCGATAATTTTCACAAGGGAATTTAATGTCAAGTGGCGTTTAATATTTGCGAACCATTTCCAACGTTTCGTGCAGCAGAGCAAAGGTAAAATTTTTATCGTTGATTTCACGAAAAGAGCCGTCCATTGCCATCGCGAGAGTTCACCGCTAATCTCCGGCATTAACTAGTGTCCAATTGGAAACTGCTATAATCCAGTCCGCATCGCCGAATTTAATTCCCTTAACGAGGTCTTGCCAGTTGAGCGTTTCGCGTGCTTTGGCTGGAAAAGCCATATCTATTAATTATTATTCTTGCGGTTAAACTGAGTTTCCGCTGACGGGCCGTTTATAGCAAGCTTTCTCTATTTCTTTTATCACCTCTGTTGTATTACATTTCGAAAAGAAAACTCAGTTAGTTACGTGTGAGTTGTGTTAACATATTTTTGGTAGTCGAAATCAGTAACATTAACTTTTTGCTGCGTACACTCTCAGAAAAGAATTCTAGATACAATACTATTAGGATCGAAATAGGGCCAATCATATTTAGTATTGAAAGAAGAATATTTTAATCTTAAATAAAGGAATTCTTAAATTAGACTTCTAGAAAAAAGAATATTTTAATCTTAAATAGAGATATTCTTAAATCTAGAATAAAATAATCTTGATGCTATCCCTCTAATTTTCTCAGAATTATTCTAGATTCAAGAATTCCTCTATTTAAGATTAAAATATTCTTCTTTTAATACTAAATATGATTGGCCTTATTTTTCGATCCTAATAGTATTGTATCTAGAATTCTTTTCTGAGAGTGTATATTTTGACCAGTATTGCTTTAAACACGTTTACGCGTATACGGTATTATAGTTAAAATGATATATTTTTCTTTTGTTAAATGTACATCACGCTAATACTCATTTCACTAATTACGCTATAACAAACGTAAATGGAGTATACTAGAAAAGATATGGCAAAACCAATGTGGCAAAATCAATAGGGAAACAATTAATTAGAGATTGTTGATTACTTGCTTGTAATTTTACCGACTATTAGCTTATTTATAATTAAGGCTAATTGGAAAGCTTGTCGTTTTTCTGAATGTTACAATAATTGAATCAATGGTCTCGCGAATTAATAAATAAAAATACGTTATGTGACTCCGTTTTGCATGTGCAAACAACATATGCATTAAATGTAACTACATTCTCGTATTTCTCTTTTTGAAATATTTTACAAGAAGTAACAATTTACTTTGTTAATGGATATGGATATGTGATATGTATTATATCAATAGACGAATAGACTATACTAATTTAATTTAGAGTTGGAATTTTTCCAGATATTTTATTGAATTTATTTGAATATTTTGAAACTTCTATTATTGTTATAACTAAACCATTTAACTACACACACATATATATGAATATATATATTCATATTTTTGTATAATATTAAATAAGACAATGGCATATTAAATATTTCATTATTATGTAAGACAATATACATTTGTTGAAGCACGTACATGCGATTACATCAAATTGTAGTTATAAACAGCTTGCAAAATTAATGTATGCTTGTTAATTTTGTTTATTCTTAGTTTTGTTGATTTCACACTGTATTAACTGCAGCACAACTAAAAAGGGTATCTTTTATGAGCGCTCTTTCGCCGTACTTTTTACAACAAATCTTGACTTCTCGTATATAGACTGCTATAGCGTCAGATTTCTTCAGTAAGTGCTCTCAGGAAAAACGATGTTCAAGATGAAACGATAATAATCGAACGCGTTTCGCGAGAGGACCATTGGCTTTGAACGTAAAGATGTTATTCAATTGCGGAGAAGGATCCGCTCTATCAACCTATCTATCAACAATTAAATGGAACATTTTTCACGCGGACGTTTTCTCGCTTCGCCGAAGCTGGATCAGCTGGGATACCACTTGTCTGGCGCCAGCGTCACTCGGGGTAAATATTTGATGAGTAACTTTAGTATCACGGTTATACCGGTCCTGATGAGCGAAGCGCATCGCCGCCGGCCTCGGCCTCGTTCCGTCTCAAACGCACGTTCATGTGTTACTTTGTGAAATTAAAAGGCTTCAGATGGCCAATGTAATTTCCGAGGAAAAAGAAATAATAGAGATAGGAGCTCTATGTTGTGCTGCAAATTAATTCAACGTATTTTGCTGATGATTTGATCAAATTTTTTCACTAAAAAAGTAGAAAAAATTTTTATTTTGTTTTATTTTCTCTATTTGAAATAAAATTATTTATTTTATTTTTTCATTTATAATTCAACATATGTTGTTGAAATCAGCGAGAAATATAACCTGTCAAAGAAATTGCTTTAGTGCAATTTCTTATATAATTTATAAAAAGAATCTGAACATCGGGTTTTTACAAAACATTTTATAGAAAACAGCAGATTGTACATTCTTAAGTAAATCTCTATTTTAATTAGCGTGGAGCTTTCCACCGTCATGGTCAGTAGGTATTATCTGCTGTAGCAGGATTCTAGCGAACTTCAAAGTGCTGAGCAAAATTGTTGTAGGCTGAATGTGGGAAAAAGAACGGCATGCTCTCGTGGGCGGTGGATAGGTGTCTGAGCATTAAACATTCAAAGTGTGTTTCAATTTGTTCCGTGAAAGCGCGGGGGGACTTTGAAGCGTACAGGGGTTGCGTACTTTACTAGAATATGTTGCAACGTACTGATTGGAGGGATCAAAGCCTGTACAAACGGTCGGTATTTAATCATCCGACCACGGAAGAACGTATTCATCAACGGTTGAAGCTTCCGCCAATGCTTATTTGCTTCGTTTTACCCATACGTTCCCCGCAAATCCTCAACCGTATGTGGCTGTTAGTTCTAAATAAACTTAAATATTTATTCTGTTTTTCTTTTGCTGTTTTCTCGCTGTCAATCGCACCGGGCACACATCATCCCGCGGGATTAACTAAAAATTCATGGTAAAGGGTCGGATGATACCGTTCCGTTCGCTTTCGGCGTAAGCTTCTTTATTCTCGCTTTTGGTTGCTCGTGCTCCGCTATCACGATCAACTGGAAGGGTATCGACAATGAATTTTACGCACGAGGAAATCGCTCGTCCAAGCCGGCAGATTCGGTACTTGTGCACGGATGGAAATGAATTCGATTGGAGCGAGCCATCTTTTTTTTTGCTCTCACCTTTCGTCCCTCTACTCGCGGCATTCTTTTTTTTTTTACGAGGCGTAAAATACCGTCCACCGATCGCTGGTTGGCGCTAGTCGTAAATTGGTTACCGACCAATTGCCTGCTTGGTAGCATGCTTGGAGAATCGGAGCTTTTCGATGCTGCATGTGGATTCTAGCGGACACGTAAACGTTATCTCATTGTCGCTCCGCTTTATCGATCCGCCGGCAGTCTCCTTTTATTGCTGTGTGAAAAGTAAAAGCCCGTATCTTAAACGGATCGCGCAATATTGTAACGGAATGGCGACGAAATGGATTTAGAAAGAGTTCAAGATTTGAAGAGTTGAGTCATTTTCAGATATTCTATCACGGGTATTCTATTATATGTAAATAAAAGTTAACTGTTATAAACTACGCATACTCTGGTCATTTTGTAACACGCAGTTTGAAATATTTTTATAGTTACGGTTATAGAATTTTTTGTTTGCAAGCAATTTTCAAACAATTTCTGCCCCTTTTGGACGTTTCGCAGAAAAAAAGAATAGTTTAATAAAGCGAGGCGAAAATTAAATAAACTCATATGGAGCTTAATAATTTTTTATGAAGGACTTAATAGCATCCATCACTCTGTTATGAGTTATTTCTCGTTCGAAATTTTTCTTTTTTTTTCCAGATCTGCGCATATAGCGGATCCGCGCGCCATGCGAGAAAAAAAGCGAGAGCTTTGCACTCTTGATCAGGCATTATATTTCCACCGATTAATTATCTTGCAGCGATATGTCAAACCCCCCCGTTCATTGCTCTTCGTGCACCCTCGGCGTCAGTCGCTCACGATCGGTCAAGTTTGCTCCAGTCCGCAAGCGCCGAAAGGGCGGTGGGGCTTGCGAGCTTTCAAGCGCAGAGCTTCCGCTCACTCGTCCTTTTGCGTCGATCGCGAGCACTTCGCGGGTTCGCGAGTTCGCGGCAATGCGAGTATCTCTGACGAACGCGTGTGTATATCGTCGCGCGTGATGGCCGTGCAGCAATCGATTGATGCGCCTTTCCCGCGCGAATGACGAGTGAACGGTCGGGATCGATCGGGATCGCGAGATTGCCAGCGAACTTTTTGGAGCTCATCGATCGCCGCTGCGTTCTCTCGTAGCTACATCTTATTAGGATTCGTGGAACTGAGTGCCGAAGCGTTTTTGGGATTCGGGTTGGTTGGATTATTTTGACTACAGTGTCTTTTATAGCGAGATATGAGATAGTGAAAAACTCAAAAGTGCTTTGACCAATTGAGATTTCGTGCAAACGTAAAAGAGAAAGCTCAGATTTATCATATTTTATTATTCCAACCGTTTACAGGCTTAATATTTGAAATTCAACAAGGTCGAAGCTATTTGATTCTGCGGGGTTGATTTCTTGTTGTTAATTAATCATCCGGGATTAGAGGTCGTTGCTTCTAGAGCACGGCGAATACTGTGTGCAGTATATATGAAATTAACGAAGAATTAATCTTTTATAAGGATATTTGTCGTATTTTCAATTGTCGATTTAGAATTTATTTAAAATATATATATCTTTAATAAAATACTGAATTAATAGTTTATCCAGCGCATTAATTTCAGTTTAATTAGTCATATTAAACCGCATTTCGGAAATATTTTTAGTCGTTTCAATTATCAGAATATTAAATTTTAATATTTTATAAATTAATTAATCGATTTTTGGTAAGTTATTCAAAAGTATATTTTAATTAGTATTACATGGCAAGTAATTAATGAAAGTGGTAACTATATTTAAATTACTATAATAATCATAATTGAAATAAAATAATAGATTTCGTGTTAACGTGACTGTACTATTGAAAATACAGAACATATATGAAAAAGATCTATATTCTGAATAGGGCAAATTATAAAATAAAGTATTTATAACGCTTGCTATGTTCATCAGAAACTTTGAATTTTTTGACAAATTATTTAAACAGTTTTGTTAAGTTAAATTAAGAGAAAATTAATTTAACGAAACATTTTAATGAAAATGTTTTTCTCCCGACCATTTAATATTTAAAATTCTTTTAAAATATTTAATTTAAAGTAAAATATTCTTTGCTTTGCATGTATTTGTAATTTTTTTTTCTATTTTCTAATTGCGGAAATCCGAAGAAAATATTCTGAAAAATTCTGTTGTCTAATCTGGAAATAATATTTTTGACGCAGTTCATTATTACGAAAATTGAAATTTAATCCGTAGGTTAATGAGATATTTTACTAAAAAGGTCTTGCATTATTATCGCTGTACTATAGGACAAGGTAGTGGCATAAAATAATACAAGTGGACTGTTATTTGTTGCTATAATTTTTAAAGATCTGTTTGCGATAAATTATAAATATCACGATTATTTTCATACTTTTAACACTACAAATATATAATACGGGAAGAACTTCATCGCGGCGCGGCGCGAGATAAAATAACAACGTCCAACGCATCTCCCGTGTTTCATGTTGCGTAAACTGGACGTGTGTATCTACGAGTGACGATAAAATGCATGTTTATTAAACCAAATTCTCCATCATGAAAATGCGAAAAATCATATGGACACGCGTTGAGCATCGGCGAGGCGTTTTGCACGCACGATTTCACCTGTGTGCGACGCGTGCGGGCGAGACTCGTGAGCAGAGCCTACACGGCAATTGAATTTCGCAATGGCTCGATAATTCGCAATTAAACCGTCTACCCGACATTGTTACACAGTGAATGGGCTCGCGTGTAAGGGCGAAAGAGACCGCGACGGATAACCAATAAAAAGAGCTTGTGTTTATAGGTAGTTGGTAGTTGGAAGCTCAACGATTGTAATGGTTGATTATATGGGACGGTAATATTACAGAGGTAATCTGAATCCCTCAACGCGAACGTTACAACATGAACGGTGTCTTTGCGCAATATCGTGTTTCAATTTAAGAATATTTTTGATCAATGATGATCAATAAGATATATTCAGTTTACGTCTTATATCATTGGTATAAATTTATCTCGTTAGAAAAAATGCAAGAAAGCAACGCATATATTTGTAGCGAAGTAGATTCCGTTAGCCGGTATTGATTAATATTTTGCTTGTAGAACTTGGGTTACACGAGAGAGAGAAAGAGAAAGAGAGAGAGAGAGAGAGAGAGTGAGAGAGAGAGAGAGAGAGAGAGAATATTAATTTAGACATATAAACAAGGAGATAAAATCAATAACATAATCAACTCTATATAATGTAATATTATAATAGATATCTCGTGTTAAAATTTATGTATGTACTTGTATACAGGTTTTATAATCCCCATTCTAGGAACATTTAAAACAAATAGAAAAAATATATATACAATACATAAATATTCGAGGTTGATGCGTGGTTCTTATGTGCTATTAATGACAGACATTGAGGATGAATATTATATTATATAAAATATTATGACAGAATTATGGTGTTATGTGGAAATGAACGTGATAAATTTCGTCAACAAGACAGCGTGCTAGTGACATCGTGTTAGTGTAAAGTGCGTTGAGCTAATTTGCATACTGTTTCGTTTCTAGAATTGTTAATTGACGAAAACACGTCACCTTTTCAGACCTCAAGATAGTTTCGAGGCGGTGCTGCTAATAAAACTGCCAAGTGTATTCGTAATTGCTGCAACTCCGTTTGGACTTCGACAGTTGGTGAGTTTGTTTACGGCTAATGTAAAGATTGATTTTGCAATCTTATGATTTATTTATTATTTACAATTACGCACAATTGTTTACAATTAATATATTATAAAATATAACTTTTATAATAACACGGAACGAATTCTTCGAAACTTTATATGTCATATTGTGAAATACTGAATACTTTAGCTCTTACATAAAAATTTTTCTTATATATCAGCAAACGTATATATAAATGTCGTATTATATTTTCGGTATAATCATATTACGAAGAAGTAATTTATGATCTTGTTTATAAAGGAAATGTTTTTTATGCGTAAGAATATCTAATACTAAAGTGATGTTTTTTCAAGCATAAAATGTAGGTATGCAAAGAATTTTTACGGAAAATAATGATAGAAGCATAAGTAGTTATATAAGTAAATTCATATTTTAATCATCTTAACTTGATCTACTTTTCCCGTTGAATAATTTATATTAACTTGGCATATTTGTTGTACGTGAAAGAATATCAAAGAGAATATATAATTTATTAATATTTCTTTATAATAGTATCTTAATGTATTATTTCGTTTATTATAACAAGTCTAAGCTTGCAAGGACGAAATTCAGTTAACATATATGTGACAAAATTCTGGCTTTTATTGTTACGCACAGATATCCATAGCGAGCATGTACCTTCATGCATTGTTATTGAAATAGCAAGTATATATTAAATATAAGAAAGATATAAAGCTATAGGGGTATGATCTCGGAAAAAAACCAAAGTAAATAGAAAAAGTGACGAGCGCAGAATCGAGCTCGACGGTATTCGTCCCCAATCTCTTTTCCATTGATGTACGATGTGGCGAAACGGAATCTGAAAAAAGATCGACGGCTCGTACATCGATGTCAATTTGAAAAAAAATGCGTCCGTTCGGTGTCCAGTGAGGCATATAGGAAAACTTCATTTTTGGCGTATTTTTCGAAGATGTATTAACTCTGCAGCTACATTGTTTATCAGTCATACATCATTGTTTCGAAATCTTTTATAAATTTTTTGCATGGATTTTATATTTCAATATGGTATTGGTCGTTATTCAGCGAGAGAACAATATATAATTAATTAATAGAAGGCACGCAATGCAACAGAAATACAATGGGCTTTAGAATAGCAGCCATATGCGTGTGTTGTCCACCTGTGAAATATGTGATTAATCAAATTTAACCGTCGCGATAGTACCGCCGTTAAAGAATGCGCGAGAATAAGAGCCGTAATACAAGGCGTGATTCAAGAAAAGAAAGAAGTTAACACGGGCTTGGTATGTGCCAAGGCTATTTCGAAAGAGTTACTGGCGACGCTAATATCAGTAATACTAACCCCACAACCGTCGCGATATTTCGACCCTAAAGCTGCTGCAGCCGCATACTGGAAGCTGTCCAACGGATATACCTTACGGCATCCATTCTACCGTTTCCTGAAAATAGGGCGATGTTAAAGAGGCCTAGATTCCAAAGATTTACAATACTGCTTAAACGCGCGAGTGCGCTCCAACAATGCGGGGAAATTTATGAAAACTCGTGAAGGCTGTTGATTGGAAGAAATTATATATTTTTCGAGATTATTTTATTTAGGTACATGAGATCTGTATGAAATTAACATTTATGTGAAATAATTCGCTTTATATTTAAATTACCTTTATGCATTATACAATGCAAGATCGAAATTAATGTAGAGATATCATATTTATTTTTAAAAATATGCGTTTATCGAAATTGGGCGGGGCATGTACCGTGATTCTTGGGATATCGATAACATTTAAATACCAGTTATTGCTCGGCGGTTATACGTGTATATACACACACACATATATAGTATACACACATAATGTGTATATATATATATATATATATATATATATGTATATGCACACACTATTACAAAGTACGTAGTGTAATAGCTGTCCCGCGGCTTTCCGACGAGCAAGAGGACGAAAGCCCCTTGATTTAATTTTACTGGATTCTCTTGCGCCCCGCGTGGACAGGACCACACAAGAGAGGGTACTGAAATTCTCCGGTGACACCGGGCCAATTTCCAGAAGGGTTCGCCGAGTGGACGACAAACATGCGCTTTTGAATTTCCACGCCGTTCCGTACGACGGAGAATGGCGTCGGCAAGCACGACCACGAAGTGCTTTGCTCTTCAGATTTGAACTTTCCGAATATAGCATAGCCTATTTCCGCCGTGTCTGGAATTTAACTCCGATTATCGTACGATTCCAATGCAGCTCTGATATACCAACGCTATATTAGGATAATATAATTTTCGAGTCGCTTATTATTAATAAGAAATATTTCGAATACGCCGTTCTATTTGCACCTTTCTGATATTTATTTGAGAGTAACTGCAAGTGTGTATAATTACTGAAACGAATACTAATTATTATTGAAAAGAACAAAAGATTTAAGATCAAATTCTGTATGAAAAAAATATTGATTGATAGATATATGTTCATTCTTGGTAGAAGATGAATAATTAAGATACATATATCTTTTATATTTGGATTTTGTAGCAATTAAAGGATGTGTTTTTTATGCGAAATATAAGCTTCCGCTTATACAGTAATATTTCCTGCGTAAGTAATTGCTTTACGTAATATAACGAGCCCATCTGTTGAAATTTCGTTTGTAAATTTTAATTCTCTAGGAAATGGAAATGCAATCCGAGATATGTTTGGATTTCAGCTATGCGTAAACAGTATGCATATATATATATATGAAACGGTCGCATAAACTTTGTTTATTACCCGTAGGGAATGCGAGAATCGCAAGATCGAATGTCAATTTAGCTGACAGATATTTCAGAAACAATTATGAAGTCCCATAAATATCAATCTAATGACGTGCGCACGTGTGGCACGCATATTTCTCGCGTTTGGAGAGCTTCGGAAAGTGAATCAGATTTCCGGAGAAGTTCTCGGGTAGAGACGCATATAATGCCGCGTCTCTCACGCACGCAACCATATCCGAGCAAGGATGCCGTGGTAGCACAAGAATACTGGGGTGACGTGGGATAGAGACTTTTAATATAAAATACCAGATGTCCCGACTTTCCGGATCCTAAATCTATGGGTCTCCCAACAGGAGTGAAAATATTGATGCCGCTTTCAAATTTACCACATGGCGCGTTTCCCTCCATCATCGAATCACCACCGCGCGCGTGAATATTTTCAGTCGCCGCGAGTCATGCTTATTTTGCGATTTTCAGATTTTTGCGTCGAAACTGCTGCCTAATGTGTACATTGCATGTGAGAGAAATATTAAGTCGTTCAAAACACGAACAGACCCAATGAACGTTTAGAAAAATAGGATTGGATAAGCAGTATTTGAATCATCGCAGAAAAAAATAGATTTATATGTATGTATGTGTATGTGTGTGAGTAAATTTATTCTTTATTCCAATACAAGCGATAAGTAATATGTACTCTTTTGGAGAGCAATACTTACGTATACATTGTAGTAGCGAAAAAATTTTGTGTTCAAGAGCTTAAGTATTAAAGCGATATTTTATTCAGTTCAATCCAGCTAACCGCCCCGCGGACCCTCTTCGCCAGTTCTGTCGCAAGAATGACTTTTGGAGTAAGCCTTTGTAGGACTTTAGAAGGCCTGCTATCTTTATTCCCCTCCGTCACACACTCTTAGGGACACGTCCGCGCCGCGACAGATCTGAATTACCAATGAGCATTCCGATCACGTTGTCCCGAGCGAGCTGTTCGCGCGGAATAAGGGAGCGTCGTGAAACGAGGAGGTCAAAACAAAGAGGACAAGCAAAAAAAAAAGGCACGGTTAAAAAAGATAATTCGCGTAAGAGCACGAGTTAATTTGATTGGTGAACGCGTATCGTGCAGCTATGTACATCTATCCATTTTTTAAACGGACTTTTTTTCGGACGAGTGACCGAAACACACGTGAGCGTGTGTTTGACCACGTAAAATATTTCGTAAAACTGTTTGTAGAGAATCTCGTGACCAAACTTTCGAGTAATGGTCAATACATGTGAAAAAAATGGCTGATACGTGTGATTCTGTTTGATCGTACGTCGGATGTTATCGGTGAAATGTATGTAGAAAATATAAAAGTTGCACGCAGTTATCCACAATTTTGTGACAAACAAAATAATTTACTATCTATACCGTTTTCACAGGCAGGAACTAACGTGGAATATTCAGAAGATCGTTTGCATTCAAATACTTACTATCAGTGCCGTCTTGATTCGATAAATATTGCACGAAAAACACAAGCATGAAATATGTTTCTAAATATAATTTTTATAAGATGACGCAAACACACATAGACATGCATACGTGAATTATTTACGACGGGATGGATGTTTGCCGAGGAGCGGGAAGAAGAGACGGCTTTTCTTTATCGTGTCCTTATTTTCGCCATCCTTGCGTCAGAATGTGCACCTGCTTACCTATCACGATATTCCTCCGCCTCTCATTCCTCCTTTCGTAGCCGTTCACGGAAGCCTACTTCTCACGGATAAAAATCAATGGCGCATTTTCGCGCATCTCCGCACACGAGGCACGTCGGCATAGAAGGCACTTTTCACACGAAACACTTCGAACTCGTAGAATCCCATAAGGCGCTTAACTTCCCGACTTTCATCGCTATTCCATGGCGAGGCATCACTTTTTCCTTCTAACCTCCCTTCCGTTTATCTGCGAGAGAACTGTCTACTGCCGGAACATTTACCTGAAGATTTTTACAATTCGTCTTCACACGTGTCTAAAGCTTTTTAGTACCTTTCAAGGAATCTGTGGCCGAAACACTTTACGGTATTTCTGACGATGTTAGCTATTGTTTGTCAACAGCTGCTTTTTGATCAGCTATGTATTTGAAACACGAAAAGTAAACTGCGACTGTATTATTTTAAGTTGTTCTACCGTTATTTGTTGCTAGATGAGGGGGGAGGGACACGTGAACTATAATAGAAAAATCTATATATATTTTGGCGAATTTTTTGATCTGCCGTTTTTGTTTTACCTTATGCTATGCGAATTTGCAGTGATAATATTTTTTCCTCCCGAAAAGGTTGCTCAGGATGCGGATTAAATTCCAGAAAGTTTCCAAGTCCACCGCGTGGCCACGACGGCGGCTTTCGCACGCGTTTGTCGGGAAAGCTGACCGGCGGCAAATTTAATTAAAAAAGTGCAAGCGTGCAATTTTTTTAAAATTTTCTGTTGGCGAGCATTCCACCCCCGGCAGAAGAGTATATTTGTTCGCTCGTCAAATGATTCTCCGGAAAGACGGGCGTTCACATTCACTTGTTTTCCCGTTTTTCCTACTTTTTCGTGCTGTCAGTTATTGGGATCTTGCGACTCGAAAACTCGTAACGGAGATTTAGTTCCGTGGATCAGGACCTTGGTAGTTTCTTGAAGTGATTCATTACTGCTTCTTAACTTTAATAGGAGTTAAGTTTTCGAATCGCGCTATCATGTGACGATAGAGAACAATTTCTTCTTCTTATCGCTTTCAATGTTCAAAGATAGATTGTAAAAATCATTTTATTTAAACATTTTTACACATTTCTATTTTAATATAATCATAAATTGTTTGGCTCTGTTCTTGCATTTATTTCTCATCGATAGGCGATTAACGATATGCATAAAATTCAGTCTTCACGAAAGGTAAAATTCAGTCTCGAATTCAATTATCACTAATGAACATTGCAATCGAATTTACGATTCGTTAACGTTTATTCTCTTTTCATGTAATTACCGTACACATGGAATCACTAATATCTTTTTAAAAATGCTTCTGTTAGATGAATATATTAAGGTATTAAGGAAATCTTTAAAATGTAATTAAACATTATAAAATATTCTACATTGTTAAATGATATTTTTAAAAAAGTTTATATAGTAAATTTAGTCATTCCACTTTACTTGTGTTACAAAGTAACTTTCCATCTTATTACATGCAAATAAAATAATCTACCTTCGTACAAATCGTGTATTATAGTCAAATTATTTTTATTAAATACATCACATTCACAGAAAAAATTATTAATGAAACTACTATGTTATATGTTGGTTCTATACACGCGCGTTTATTCTAGTCGTAAACTGGCAGAATACGAGCACTTCATATTCTCAGCGCGTCGCATCGGGAAAATTGAGTACGCTTTTGAATTGTAAGAAATGAAATCGAATATCTAATGTAGTCTGCGTCTTTTGCGCATATCTTAGAGAGCAAAAGATAACTCTTTTTAAAATTCAGTAGGTGTTATTTTGCACGTTAGGGTTTTTCAATAATATTGTTTTTTAGTTATGCTATTAGCCGGTGTAAAATGAAAAATATTTATTCAAGTAAACTGGTATATTTAACTTGACTCGTTAATTTTAGTTAGTTTTCATTGCTTTTCTATGTATGATCAATCATTTTGTATTGATGTACACGACCACATTTTTAAATATTTTTTTATACTTGTTAGCTTCTTTTTGTACTTGGTTACGTTGAAAACACCGACAAAGATTTTGCCGCAACAATAGTTTCACCGATATTATTTCATCAACACTGAGTTCGATCGATACCGAGTTTGAACAACAATATGTATTCATACATATTCATAGATTTTGTGCATCATAAAAAGTATTTTTTTTTTAAGATTTAAGAGCAAAATTTCTGCAGAAAAAGTGAAATTATTCTATCGTATAGATAATGAATTTATTGCTTGTTTAATCAGATTTTTACAATACTAACGTATACATTAAAGTAACTCTTCTAGTAATTGAATGAAAACATTGGGTGAAAATATACTGTCTATGACAAAAGTCGGTGAATATGTATATGACGGTGAATGCATATCGTCAAATTCGGGCAGTGTTGGGCAAAATAATTTTGGTGAAAACATTGTCGGAGAGAACCTTTGTCGGTGATTCAATATAATCTCTTTGTACCATACAATATTATTATCAGATACCAACGTAAGCTCGGCTTTTGTTAAATTCTGAGTCTCGGTGCACGGCGTATTCATCTAAGATCTGGTAATCCTCTTCACGGCAGGTACATATCTTGGGACTGCGCGAAAATAAATTCCTCGCCGCAACGACGAGGGCATAGGGGTTCGTTGCAAAGGACTGCAGCGAGAGAGGTGCAGCCTTTATAGATGCGCCGCAGAATCTTCTCTCAATTTCTGTGAGTTATCCAGCGATAGGATTGTCTCGTGCTCGGACTGCCTCAGTGTATTCCGGAAACTTTTATTTGTTTATCCGCGCCACAAAAGCCGCGCGCGGTTCGTTCTCGAGGAATATTATTAAAGCTGCCGCTCGTGTTTGACTTCGAATGGCGGCGAATTGAAGAGCTCAGTGCCCGGAAACTTTATTTGTATGCCGGACGTATTTCGGAGCAACGCGATACGCAATGCCGCCGAATGAGTGCGGAACAAACTGTACGGATTGGCAACTGGGTTAGGTACACTTACGCAATAACGACCCGCAGCATACGATTGCGTTCGTGTATATTACGAGGTCCGACAATGAAGTTTGTTATGGTACAATTGTTACGTACCTTATTACTAATTATCACTGTGGTCAAGTAGTCTTCTTAGGAAGCTATACACCGAGCTATATACCAGCGCCTTGTCCACCCTCGTAGTTATTCTTTGTGTTATTCTTAATTTCATTAACATCAAAGTGTTTTTTTAATGTTTTTTTATTGGGAATAAGAAAAAGTTACACGGGGCTCGATTCGGTGTGGCTTTTATTCCCACAGATAAAGGAAACATTGAAAGTAGAACGCACTTTGATGACTTTAATGACATTAAATTTAGAGTAACACGACGGATCTGAAGGCCATTTCATAACACAGTTCCAAAACTGCTTTGAAGGGTGGACAAAGCATCGGTGTGTAGCTTCCCAAGGCGACCACTTTGAACCACAGTGATAATCAGTAATAAGGTATGTAGCAATCGGACCGTGACGAGTTCGCGAACTTTATTGTCAGACTTCGTGTCATACGTTTGCTTTAAGTTGGTTATTCCTGATATGTGCACACGTGTATAGTATCAGTCGTGTCGTGTATAGTTACGTTACGCTGGTAATGTCGTCCAATATTGACAGTCGTATCACTGAAACGGCGGCTCATTAGAAGTTTGTAATGGATGACGGTTTAGTCGAATTTCGCATCATCCTCTTATATGCACGCGATCCGTAATGTAAGTTCTACGACTTCTCCCGGCGCGTTCGTGCGACTGACGAGATTTGATTTAATCTTTCGAAACTTTCCGTTTTACCCTTATACAGTTCACTTATTAACGAATAATGATATGTGTGGTCGCAGTTTTCTTATTTTTAGGAAATTTCGTTTCGCGCCGTACGCGAACAGTATAATAAAAGTCGCAAGCTATACAATGAACGAAAATACTTGCAGTCGCGTGTGCGAACGGAATGTTTTGTGGCTCTGTTTACGTCTAGATAGAGAACTTTTCAATTACGCCGTGCCGCACACGTAGGTTCTCGTAACTTTATTACGGCCCGACCGCAATTTTAGCGGGTGTTCTAAAGCAGAGCGATATACGCGCATGATTTTGCGTTAGTCGCATTGCAGCGGCATCGAAATTGCATCCACGCGTACGGTGTCTCTCATTACGCGCTAATGTACTTTTCAATGGCGATTACGCTTATCTTCGCGTAATCGTACTCAATAAATAGCGGATCTAATGGCATTGGACGATCGAAATTTGTTAAACATACACTGTCAGTGATCTGCTTGCAAATGATGTTGATCTTTACTATTGCTCATTAATGTCTGAGAAATCAATATGTTTTATTTGCACTTTATTCGCGTGGAAATAATTACTCTATTGAATGTTGACTTTGGAAAGACAACGGAAACATATCTAAAATTTGTTTTAGTTATACAGCTAATCCGCGAAATATAACTAACAATTTTTTAGAGCGTTCAAATTGGCTCCGACTGGAGTCTATTTTTGAATATAGCCTAGCAAACTTGAAGAGTCCTTGCGGACAATCAAGGGCTTGCCAACCTCAAACTGAAAAGAGAGGTGGAGTCAAAGAAGCCTTCCTCTTTGCGCACTCGGCACAATTTTTCCGATTCCACGTCCCAGCGATTCTCAACTCTTCTCCTATTCCTGCCGTCTTTTACTCTTTGTTGGAGCATTCATGCGAGAGAAATTTCTTTCTATGCCTGATGCATCCAGAAAACGTGGTGTATTGTTAACTTTTCTGTTCCTTAAAGGTCGATAAGTTTATTCGCATGCTCTTCGTGGTTTCATTGTTGCTCGTAAAATGTTCGATCCAAGAATACCATGCTTACGGTATCAGCCAATTATGACAAAGATTTAGAAAGATATATCTGATAGTTTATTTTGTGATAAATTTTATTTAAATTTTTTCTTAACTATTTTCTCTTAATAATATTTTCTATATTTTAAAATTTTGCTATGAGTATCAACAAACAAAGTCTGTTTCTCATTATTCGTATACATGAAGAAAAATTTTGAAGAATTTGCATAAATGTACGTTGAGAACAGTATTCTAATATTATATGCTGCTTTAGCACTTAAAAGGCCGCCGGGAAGGATTGATTCTTAGCTCGTGATTAATTTGGATGATAAAGTTATCGATAGGATTCCTATTTCTCTGTCACGCCCATCCGTCTCCATTTCGATTTCTGTTCGTGACTGTCGATTGCCCTTCGTAAACCTCCATCGCCGACATCGCGGCTACCCTCGAACCACCACGAAATGTACACGTCTGCGAAGCAAATTCCAGATTACCGTTGGCTTCGGATAACATTTACATACAGCATACATTTACCGTTGCATACCGGCGGTTACCGGATCCTTTCCCGTAGCGGGGGCTGCTAGCGATACTTCGTACAGAAAAACGGTTGAGGGAAAGAAGAACGTGCAGGGAGAGGAAGAACGAGGTTGGCGAATCGCGTAGCTCGCTCGCCATTAGGAAGAGCGACTGACGACGATAAAAATGGAGGAATTTTTATTGCCACGATAAATGCGGACTCTTACCTTCCTTCGTGCTTGCGTTATAGTGTATACGTTAACAGTTTTTTCAGTCGTTGTCTCTATTTGAGCGTATACTTATTCGAAGTTTCAGTTAATGAAAGACAATCGTGCGATTAATAATAAATGGCGAACGATTCGACGAAGCATTGTAGTAAAAATCATTTTGGAATTTCCAGTTTTTCAATGGCAAAGACATAATTCTTGATGATGACGTTCTGTAGATGGGATGAGGTTATTAGTACCTAAAAGTTGAAAGTGGCAGGTAACGATTCCGCGGCGTTATCGCGAGGATTAACCAGGAAGGGAAGTTTGTCGAGGCAGTTAAAAGTTAGATGCTGCGGGCGGAAGGACGTTATATAGCATGGACGCTACGGAGGAACTATAAAATCTCGCGAGATGCTAACAGTGGCATGATTTATCTCGGAACGATTTTGAGCTCGCTTTATTTCATTGGTAATGGTGATAGGCACGTGTTCCGAAATAACTTGGTTTGAGGAAAATGTAAAAAAGTATCACTGTTTCAGTGTATATTTCATAATTTATTCTTTTTTTTTTTAACTACATTTAATTATACCTTTTTTGTTTATTTTGTCGGGAATTATATAGGTGTTAGAACTTACTTGAGTTTGCAATTTGATTCTCCGTAATGTTCTGAATTCTTGAACTATCGATTGTGAAATATATTCTGTACAGCTGCGTGTTACATTTGAAAGGTTAATGAAAGTTCCCCTTATTCAGCACGATGGGGTGTACGCGAACGCGATGCGTCCGGAGCAGAGAATCGAACTTCGTGATAACGCGAAACATTCCAGTGCCTTGAACAGCCCGGAGGGTAGATTGGATGCGAAATAGCGAAACGTGGCGCGGCGAAGTCTCCGTTTCGCGGTATATATTCCTTCCAACCCTTTAGTCGCGTCTTTCGTCGCAGTATATGCATTTGCATTTGAAATCGAGATGAGCCGACGAATAAAAGGCCGTCTCGTTTTGGTACCAGCTCGAAACATCCGTTTTCTTGCATAGCATAATGCGAGAAAGAGATGGAAGGAAGATGTGAAGAGAGAGAGAAAGAGAGGAAGAGAGAGAAAGGGGAGAAAGGGAGGGAGCAGGGAGAGAAAGGAAGAGAGAAAGACTATGTAGGGTGAAAACGTGGAGAGCTTTTCGACTATACGCCGTTCAGGAATTCGCCGAGATCTTCGCAGAGCAGACCTACGGAGACGCATCAGGGTGTAAGAGAGCCCAAAAGAGAGGGTGATAGCGAAGCAGACGTGGACGCTTTTCATTGTTTGGCGTCGGAATGGATGCGAGCTTGATGGAATACAAAATAGAGACGTGACCTACCTCGATGGAGGAAGACGATAGTGCTAGATGGTAGTTGCAGAAAAGGGGAGCGGGAGAAAGAAAGATACTATAAAGCGGCGGAGGGAGTTGAAGAGGATAAAGGATGCAGGATCAAAGCGCGGCAGGAGACTATATACATATGTATATACGGGAACGATGGACATTTATTAATGTTCTAGGCGACCACGGTCATATACCATGTAAAATGAGATATACACGACGTGCAAGCGAGAGACATGTGAATTTGTAAATTGGATGTTACTTGTTTATAAATTTGTTCGTGTATACAATTTAGATCAGCATGCGATTAAGCTCGATAAAAACTGCGTATGATTATTATTAGCAAGAATATTTAAGAAAAAAAGATAAAGAATTTTTGTGACAAAAATAGAACAAGTTGTGTTACATATGCGTTGTGTATGTACGCCTGTGATATAGATGATTGAGAATAGATAGAACATAGATATCAAATCGGAAGCAAACTTATTTTCAAGTTTTACAGAAAAAGTTATGCTACGCCGAGAAATTCGCTTTATTACGAATAGATATTGGGCTTCGTATGGTGATTGCGACATCTCTAAGAAATAAGAGAAAAAGCTATATAAAATGTAGCGGAAAAAGAAGAAATAAAAAGAGAAGAAGAAGAAGAAAAAGAAGGAACGAAGGCGTGGAGGGTGAAAATAAATAAGGGAGTGCAGCCAATGCTATCGGCGTTCGCAAGGGACAAAGTACTTCATAAGACGAAAGGCAGCGAGGGGAGGATGCGAGAAAAGAAAAGAGTAGTTGGTGTATGGAAGCCCTTCCTATCTATTGTTCGAACTGCAAGAGTATCTAATGGCGCGAAGTTCCGTCAGTGCTTGCCTCGAGCTAAAGTTTTATCGTCTACTATCGACTTCGACGCCAATTTTTGAGCCGCCAGTGCTTCGCTTTGCGTGTTGCAACATCGTCTGCTTCTTTACCACTTCACGATGCTTCTAAGTTCGTCAGCCTTTGACTTATTCTTACTAAGCTTTAATCCATATACTTTTAACGTCGTTTATTTCACATCAGTTTTAAATAAGTTTAGTACTTTGAAGTGTAATTGCCTCAGCAATAGACACATTTTATAGATAATAATAATGTAGAAATTTTGCAAATATTTCAAATCATTTATAAGATGATTAATTTTTATTAATGTCATTATGTTGAGGAAATAAAACATTATTCTGCAATAAAACATAATATGCAGAATGTTTTACATTTTTTGCATATTTTTATATAAGATATTGAAATTAATAGGAAGTAAATAATAAATGTAATAAAAATAAAAAATAGATATAAAAACGAAAAATAATAGATATAACGAAATTTATATATATGATTTAAAAATTATTATATAATGTCGAGCCGAACATTTTGAAATATCACGGTTTGTTTTCGTAGATCAGACACAGTAACAATTTTAACGAAAAATGAAGTCTATCGTGAAATATATGAAAACTCTATTTACGTTGTAAATTGAAAGTTAAATATACTTTAGCATGCAATCGCATTGGTTTCTAAGAACGGCTATAAAAATTTCAGTCGTATATCGTGCCGTCATATAACTGCATTCGACACGCGAAGAATTGCATCGTCATGAACGAAATCAGCTTTACTTCTCTCTGCAACTAGTCGTTAAATATTTTTATATCGTTCTTTATATCGTGCGTTTAATCGTGTTATATAGCCGTTTATTCAGCTTGCACTGGAACATTGCCGTTAGTAATGACTGTTTACCTTACTTCTCATGTGGAGTTACAATATTATTTTTTGTAATTATTGGATATTTATTATTTATTAATATTCTTCTTCAACCTTTTATATGATCGATAACACGGATATATCGCTATCCATGAAAATAGCTTCGATATAAAATGCGTTTGCAAAGAAGAGAATTAATCCTTTGATGTTATTAATCTTTTTATTTTTACTTAATTCATTTTTAACAGTGAGCTTGTTTATCTGATTTGTAGCTATAAATAGAATTCTCACGATTAAATCATCGACAATACTAGCTTTGTAAGACCCAGCTTGTGGCTCTATCACGACCGCTTTATCTGCATATTAATCCCGAAAAGGAAGCATAATTATACTCGCTGAAACTATTACTACGATTCGTGCTTGCTTCGAAGTTTCGAGCCGTTGAGGACGAAAGTCTAACTATACTCTGTCTCCTTCTCCTCCTCACCTCTTGTATATAATATATGCATTTGTATATGTGCGAATACGCGTGCACTTATATAAGCGAGTACAGAGCTTTCAGGATCTCCCGCTGACAAATTGTTACCGCGACGGTGCTTGTGGTTTCAGGGTAACGAAATACATAATTCAGATGCGACTGTACCTCGTGGTAAGTCGACTCGGCTATTGTCGAAATGTCCAGCGCAGCTATCAGAATTTTGCATCAAGAATGTCGTAAATGATTCTTAATTCCCCTGTTAGAAAACAGCTTATCTGAATATTTTTAATTATGCAAATTTGATAGAATTGATAAAACTTTTTATTTTTTAAATTGTAAAAGTTTAATTTGCATTGGAAAGAGAATGTAAATAGCTGCCAAATACGACGCGAAAAATACTGGACGCGAGCTTACTGGACCCCAGAATTTTCCTCAAAAAGAGAAAAAAATTAATTGGCGCAAACTTAAATGTGAGCCAAATTTAGAAAAACACGAGGAATCGAGTACCGAGATTCCTGGTAAAATAGACGTAGAAGAATATCACGCTTCCCGCGAGATTCTCACGCGGGAGAAATTTCTTTTTATTCCAACAGTCATTCCTGTAACGTCGGTTCGCAAATTATTTCCCGACGATCAGCCTCCCGAATGTAGCACGTGTGTGGAAAATGCTTGGAGCGTTCGCGGAAAGACGTAGGACGAGCTGGAATGTTTCCGAGGCTACCTCATCCATGGAATTTTCGGAGGCTTTCCAGAGGACACGTTCGAGCTTACTCGCTTTATCCCTTCATCCTGACTCGCTAAATTATTCAATTCATTTCTGCGGAGCTTCCAACTAACTCGAATACCGTCTATCTCGCACCCGCTTCTCTCTCTCTCTCTCTCTCTCTCTCTCT
>NW_020214527.1:1302011-1318277 GCF_003070985.1 Temnothorax curvispinosus
CCCCTCCCGCCAACTCTTGAGAGTCTCACCTTTTGTCGTTTAGATTTAGCTGGCGCAATGGGACATTCGCTGGAAAGTTTCTATTTATACGGGCAAAATGAATTATAAGAAATGCATAGATTTGATAAACTAACGCTCTGTACTCGATGTAAGTTATTTACTTAACCATTTACAAGTAATTCGAATACTATGCTAAAGTTGTCATTTTCCTATGCTATAAGTAAATGGAGAATTTTTATATTAAGAGCTTCATCAATAATGAAATAATTATATTTACAATTTTTAGTAAACTTCTTAAAAAGTTCTTTTTTTTTTTTTAAGAACAAGTAGAGAAATATTTAATTTTTTTTTGTTATTGTCTTGAACATCACTAAAATAAATGTGTATTATCGATAAAAATAATGCCGCACAATTTACGCGTACTGGAGTAACAATAAAATAAATACAGAGTAAAAACTAATGTTAATAGTAAAAAATAATTTGTGGTTAGTTAAATTAATTTATTTTTCTAACAATTAGTTAGCGTTTTATACAAAATAGATTTTGCGCAGAAATGTCGCATAAGCAATTACGACATTTGCCGAATAGTTCGTCAGTGCGCGTTTTCTTCAAATTTCTGTCACTTTGGTGGCAATAAATATCTTAATTTGACGCAATACAGACATACTCAGTCTGCGCACTCCGTTCGTTATCGTTATGTAAGAAACGAATTCGCGACAGACGGAGAATTCAGCGAAACGAGGTTAAAACTCGGAACGAAATGTCGTGCAAATTTGTTCCTAAGGGGCGGCTCCGTTGATGAAAAGAGCATCATCTCGAAAGCTCCGGGTGCGAAGTCTGGAATGTCTGATACTCTCCCGAATATAACGGTAACGAGTACTTTTGTGATTCCCCATATGTCTCTTTTGATGTTGTCATTTCGAGGTTTCTTGACGACAATGTTATTACTCAAGCACGCTTTCAAGAATCATCTCACTCGCAGTAAATTATTCTATCCTCGTCCGTTCGGCATTGCATCAGATTCGTAAAGATTACTGCCGCTTTATGCACTGAAATCCCACGGAATAGAGTGCGAACCCGCTCTTTTTGAACTTCCTGGACGCATAATGGCCACCGTCATATTTTACATTGTGAACCGCGTGCCTCGAGACTTGTGCTGGAATACGAGAATTTCCAGGCCACTCGCGCAGCTGTATCCGCGAGTGATTCTCCGGGGAAGAGATTATCTCGAAAATTGGTTGCAACATAACTCGAGTATGTTAATTTCATGTTAAAAAATTTAATCTCGTTACACGGAACTCTTCTCATATCACAATTAATTACATTTCTATTTCTTTTTAACATTAAAATCATATTGTGCAATTAATGTGAAAGGTATAATTATTATTGCTTGTAATAAAAACATAAGTATTAAAATCTATTTATTATTTTAACGTGATTTTTGAAATTGTAAAACTTGCAATATAAGGATGTACTACAAGAATCTTTTAGTTTCATTCTTTTTTTCTTTTATTCTTATACTTATCAGCTCGAAGACATGTAATATGTTCGTCTCTTGCCGTTATTTAGGTCTCTCATGTAGGTCGTTCCTTGGTTACTACGGGTTATTATACGTGTAGGGGTAGCCTAAGTTCGAGGATTTGCACGTAATAAAAGCTCTATAGCTTTCTGCTCGTAATATGTTCCGGCACCTTAGGTTGATTAAGCGTCAGACGGGCTGGTGCGCGCCGGCAGGACCGTTGCTAAATGTCTCGCATCTGTCACCGGGCTTTACCACCACCGAACCAGCTGTCCTACACGCACCAACATACGTACGTAAGCACGGGTTTGCAGGATGGGAAAAGCAGAGAAAAACATACCGCCGGTCGTACAGTCGGGAACGAAGCGCCACTCCTCCATTACATTCATAGCCATTCTTTAGAGTCTCGCCCAACCTACTCGTTCAGTCGGAGGTCGGTACCCGAGAAAATTTTCGCCTACCAACCTTGCGTAGACGCCTCAAAAAGATAATGCACTTACGACCAAATGAGGAAAGGTAATCATGTTTTAAGAAATTGCATTTGCAGTCGATTATAAATAAATTATCCCTCAGAATGATTTTACCATGTTGTCTTTCCGGAGAGTAAAGACAATTCAGTGTATAATCTACTACAGTAATTCTATTTCTAAACAATACTCTTTACTATGAATTAATCAGAAAATTGTATGAGAGGATCAATTAATCACACTGCGCCAACTTGTAGCATTTGTCTCAGTTAATTTATACTATTAAAATATAATTAATGATTGTAATCCTTTTAGAAGTGATCAAAAATGCATAAATAAAAGCATATCTTAGCGCGCCATCGGTCATGATGAAATCAAAATGCTATTATATCTCTCCAAGAGTTCTTTTTCTTGCCCGAGATTGGATCGCGTGCTGGCTCTTAGATGAAGTTCTTTTGTGAAATTCTGATTCTCTTTTTATATAGACAGAGTTTTCTTGTGTTTGGCATGTACTTATCACGATAACATTTCTCCTGATCAAGAAGAAATAGAAGTATAGGAAAAGAAAGTTTTTCTCACATTGGGACAATTTCCAACTTCGTGAATATTTGTCGCGAGCTGAGTCGTCAGAGGTAGAATTCCTATAACAATTCTTGAAAAGTGAATACTTCAGTATTTATCATCTTTTATTTTTCTGGGTTAAAATTTTTTCTTTATAAAAGTAAGTTGAGAGAGAGAGAGAGAGAGAGAGAGAGAGAGAGAAAGGCGGGATGAGGGAGGAAGAGAAGAAAGAAAGAGAATTCTAGGACAATTTCGCATAAGGATTAATCGTCTGATTCGGCTCTAATTCCGAAAGTTAAGACAAGTTAGACGTAAAATATTTGCACCCTGGGATCAATACTTTACATACTTAGAAGATATGTGAGCTATTCGCGTCGTTTGTTTTTGCATAGGAAAATTTGGATAGTTTGCGCTTCATCAGCTTCTCTGCATTTACAGCGTCATTACTCTTCTCTGCGGTGACTATCATTTGTTTTTTAGCGAGAAATAACTTTCGAGCTAGACTATATGGTTTTCCCTGAGGGATTATACTCGGTCTCGTTTTTCTTATTTTCACAATGTTCCAAAACCACGCATCTACTTTGTCGAAAAATCGCGTATCCAAAATTTTTCATTTTGCAAAACTGATTGCTAAAGCTTATATTTTTAGAGATATGATGCAGTTAGATTGTTCTTTGTTTGAATAGTACACATTGTTCTCGTATTTATCTCATATTATACGATAAATAAATATATTGCTTAGATACTTAAAAATACATTTCTAATGTAATGTACAGTTTTTTAGTATTTTTGTAGCTGTACTGAAAAAACTAAACCAGGTACAAGATTAAATAACATAGCTAATTTAGCTCACCGTGTATTTTATTACAATTATAATGTTTTATCGCATCGATTATTATAATATATTCTATGGTATATAACTTTCCATCTGAACGACGACACGTGTAAGCGGCGTGGCAGACCGGTGGCTTATGTATCGAAGCTTCTGTTAACAGTCCTCATAACTCCGGACCTTCTCCAGCGTAACCCGCGCGGCTAAATTACGCGTAAATGTACCGTATCCCGTGCCCCCGTAATGTCACCTATGCACCGTCAAATCCACGGATCTAGTGACAGCTGAATCCGCTTCGGCGTAATGTTCTCTTCTATATCGTCGCTTAGATGCAGGTGCGTGCATCATCCGTCGGGATACTGGTGCCTGCCCGTCGTCAAACGGAACGACCTATACTGGTCGGCCCGCGTACACATCGGCGCCCAAGGTACGTTAATCAGGACGATTTCCCGCACAATTCTCTAATCCGGTGCGTTCAATCTCGGGACGAATGGACCGGGTTTGCAATACAATGCAAACAAGCGAAGCATCTCTTGATTCGCGCAAGGTCCAAAATCGGAACACTCCCCCGGTCTGTCGCGTATGTGCGCGTGACGTTTATGGGACGGTGACATCCTGCAGGAGGCATTACGACCGGTGGGCCAGTATCTCCATAGACTTGTCCGGTCATACCCATAAGCTTCTAACCGTGATCTTATATACGGGCCTGTATGTGTCCTCGGCAAGCCATGTTTCGCTGATATCCGAGCGATAAATTCTGCGTATCAGTGGCAGGACGACAGCAAGCTGTCTCCAGGAATGACGCGATATCTAAGAAAGGATTTCAGTGCGATGTTACCGCCTTGGTTCGCCTGTCTGTAATCTAATACATTGGCAAGGATGTTGATGATCGAACATTAAAAAGAAGCGGATTTCTTGAAGATGATATAACGTCTTGATAATGTTCTCATTGTCGTAGGGATATACTACTGTGGTGGTAGAATGACAGGTACTTTCACTTACAATTAGTGCTAGGGAACTATTATATCTCTGGTGTTGCTGCTAGCCTGTTGTATTATTTGTGTCAACTCTCGTGCTATGTATGATATGTATGTTTAATTACAAACAGCGTACTGCTCGCTTCAGAGAGCAAAATAACAATTAAATTATAATCAAAATTAAACTATCTTTTCTATCCTTTTGCCTACTTAATCTGTTCATTATTATTTAACACGTTTTTATATACGGAAAGATTGCACTGAGAGAATTATATCAAAACTCGGAATATTAATTATGTTCTAATAAAATAACAAATGCAAATAGGTTCGATTAAAGATGCAAAAAGACGATTGACTTATTTGATCATTTTAACTTTATTAAGAACATTTAGAACTAATTAGCATAGACTTATAGCGTTTTTTTTAAGTAAATTTCTATGTCTTTTTTAGAAAGGGATAAAGATGACAAATTGTTTAGATAAAATAAATTTCTACGCTGTTAGTTTTTAATTTAAAATGAAAATTAAGTTGACATATTGATTTATGCTATAATATATATTTTAGCTTTACAAGAGAAAAAGAAAGAGAGAGAGAGAGAGAGAGAGAGAGAGAGAGAGAGAGAGAAAGAATAATGAATATAACCGTATAAAGTTTGAGTAAAAAATATCTGCTGAGTCGCGTAGTTTTGCTACGGTAAATGTTTGAGCTAAATGATCTACCTAATGAGGATTTTTACTTAAGTTGCGAAGTATAAATGTTCAAACGGTGCATAAATGTTCATTTACTTTTGTTCCCGTTCGCGATTTTATCCACCAACACCGTCGGCTTTATATACATATATCGCATATATTCAAAATTTCTCTTGCGCCGCGTGAAGGATGACAATAAAATTTGAATGAAAAATCATGTGTGCTGAACGGATATAACATGCGTATTTGTACTCATGCGGTTTTAAATCAAACAACGACTGATATCAATGCCCTTCTGCTAAATCAGTTTAACGTTCGTTTTTGTAAAAACGTAACAAATTTTCCCGCATTTACTCATAGCGTGATTAATAGAAATAACGATTAACAGTAGATCGAAGTAAATTAAACATTCGATTCCGTATTCAACGTATATTATTCTCTTTTTTTTTACGTGATTTTAATGTAAACGCCAATGGGGAAAAGGTATAAAATACAAAAATATTAGCACGCTTGAACTGAATTACTGATACATGCACTTATGCGCGCGATGTTTTATTGCAAATGGAATTTTACATAAATTTTATATATTACGCTGATTTTTTATATGTAATGTTATGATCACTACCGAGGAAGCAGAAAAACGTGACGACTACTGTTTCCACGTGTTTCCACGTTATCTTATGTGCAAGACGGTCGTGAATTGATTTGTATAACTGTTGCGTAGGTGTATTCAAGATAAGGGGAGTAATTGCGCTCCTGATGAGATTTCTTTTCCGAAGCAAAGCGCATCTTGCGTCTAGTCGGTGCAATCAGGATATAAAAGGCCTCGATTGGGATTGGTTGGATTTAAGGATCATTAGTAGACGCCCACGTACTACACGTAGGTAGATGAGTAAGCTGATTGGATTTATCTGATCGGCAAATTGCCAAGGGGGGCTTCTCTCTCTGTTTCTCTCTTTTTCTCTCTCTTTCTCTCTCTCTCTCTCTCTCTCTCTCTCTCTCGCGCGCTTTCTCTTTCTTTACTGCGCGCTCTCCTCCATTTCCTATTCTTGCCCGTTTCTCTCTTCACTCTTCCTTGTTCAAACTTCTTTTTCCCGCTGTTCTGCTTCTGATGTCCGTCTCGCTGTTTCCTCCGTTCGAGATAAAAGTTGAATAATCCCGCTGAGCGTCTGTAATCCTGCTCTACCGATATAATCCGAGCTTTGGTTAATTTATTATTCGCAAAACTGTGCGCACTGTGTCCAGAATGGACACTTTGCGCTTCGAGTTCAGGTCGATTGACGGACACACTATAAACGGATCAGACAGGAACAGTACTGCAGTTTTTATTTCCTCTGTTACATGCGATTTAAAATAACTGGCAGAAAATATACATATACATAACTGTCCATCATTGTCTGAAAAATAGACGTACAAAAAGCATTATAATAATATTTGTACGTAATATTTGTTGTTTTAAACGAAGATATAAACATTGAAAAATGCCCTGGGAAGGAACACGATAACGCGACATAAATCGGATATTGACACAAGAGTCGGCTTCGTGGTAACCGAAGAATAATCGCGTGATGTTGTAAGAAGCGAATAACACAATGCATGCGGCACGCGATCGTGCCTGGCATCAAACAGCATCGTTTTTTTCCGTTAGTCGTTATTTTGTATGGTGATGCACTGTTTTTATGTCGAACGTTGACTTGTTGGCACACGACTACGCGGCACGCGATTTCCCGATCCAACGTTTACAGATGCTTACAACTGTGCACTCGAGCGGGCAATTATATTTTCAACGATCGATAAAGCGATGGCGTCAGCGGGATGCTGATCAGCGCCAGATTGCCTGTAAATGACGAACAGCCAGTTTTACTATTTTACGGGATTGGACGCATGCCGGCCTTAATTGGATCATTTAATTGGATATATATAGTTGATTTAAACCAAGCTGATGACACATAATCCACATATTTAGCGCTGAGAGATTAGAATTCCAGCGAGAAATAGAGTACGCGATCGAAACATTATACACGTGTAACGTTCCTAAATTGACAACTTAACCGTTTTATTATTGGATATAAATGCAAATAGCGGCACGTAGTGTTATGTTATCCATATTCTATATCTCCTTCCGACCTCTCGATTAGATGACGGTTTAGATAGCCAGCGAAGCTGAATTATCCACATTAAGTATTCGGTCTGTTGGTCTCAGAAGACGTTTTCGCTTCATGCTCGAAGACACTTGGGATGGACATCTATACGGTAGAGACCTATCTGGCCAAATGAAGGCTACTTCTAAGGACGGTTATGGTACGGATGTTACGAGCTTAAGCGCCTTCCTTCGACGGACGTTGTCAGCTTTGTGAGGCAGAAGACTTAAAAATTCTAGTACCTTCGTACCATCAGCAAGCGGCAAATAGATGAAGAGAGAGGGAATAGGAGAGGGAAGAAGAAGGAGAAGAAGAAATTCTTGACGACGAGCGGAGTACTAAAATTCACCAGCTATCTTCGTGCCTCGAGGGTTGTTCCTTGATGTCCTTCATGCTAGTATCATTCCTTGCATCAGTCCTTTTCTCATATGGTAGAACGTCGTTTGTTTGATAATAGGATAAAACGAGATTTCCAAAGTGCTCCGGCATATTTGTGCGAAAAGAAAGTATTCCATCATTTAAACATGTTAGAGAAAGTAAATCTTTATTGGAAAATGTCGCTACTTTCGGTCCAAATGCGACTATCAATCTTCGTTAAAAAGATAATGAATGTTCCGTTTGTCTGTTCACGTATATCTTGCAGAAGAAATAAAATTTAATTGAACAATTAGCTTGGCTAGGTAATACCTATAAAAATACATTTTTTGCGATGGTATTCCACAAGTTTCGTATAGGAATATAAAATTGTCATATCATAATAATTTAAATGAATTTATTGCCCGCTTTCGCTGCATTATTGCAATATTACATTCACGGTTCGACACATTAATGGAAGTTGTTATTTAAACGGATTACATATTTAAAATTTTAGGTTCGATGTAAAATTCGATGACTGTTTTTTACAGACGCACACGAATGCGAAGGATATAGGGCAGATCGCGTGATTGTACTTGATAAGCACCGATACTGCATATTCCCGGGAGTCCCGTGTAGAAAAAGCATGCGATACATCAAATCCTAAATCTGCAGGCAATAATTCCCCGCATGGACGTATTTCCGTCGCCCCAATAAGTGCGCGATATTTTAAATACATTTGCGATAACGTTTTAAACGTTGCAGGAAATGGAAGTTGCCAAATTCGGCTGCACATTGGATCTGCATGTATCGGGTCGCCTGCATATAGGAATCGTGCCAAAACGTCAGTTTTCTTAGAAATAGTGCGTTATCGAATTCGCGAATCGTTTTCAATTATGTTGATTACACTGGTTATTCATGTGTCTAAAGCTATTGTTTGACCAGTTTCAATCTTGTCTGTTTGATAATCTAGTTCCTATGTTTCTATCTTGTCCCCTATGTACTCCTTGTCGACAGTATAGGAGCCATTGATTTTCAGGATGTTGGACGTAGCTCTCGGTGGTAGCCCGCAAATAAACCTAATCACGAGTACAGTGTCCTGAATTGTCAAGCCACTTTCCGTAGTGCTCGTACCGAAGCTGAAATCAGATTACTATCTCTATCAGCGAAGCGACATTCAACATTGATAATGATCGTAGATCGTGAATAGTTTGACAGCTCTAATCACGAACGTCTTACAACGTCGAGTAAATTTTAGCCGCGACGCGTGCTATCTCATTTGTGTGTTTCACTTAAAATAATCATTTGATTCAGATACGTAAAGAACGTTTGCATAATTTATTTCTTTTTGATGGACAAAAGTAATCTCAATTTTCACGTTTTCAAATGAGATGGAAATCATACGGGAAACGTATTTGTAGTCTTTATACACGTCTCTTATAAGGAAATGTCAGTATGGATAAGTACATCATGTATACATCAAGGGATAGTCACGTGTACCGGAAGCGCCGCAAATTTCCTGTTTGCTTGTTCTATAGAACAACTTCTCTCTCGGTGAGATCTTTACGCTTTGCCGTTGTAATGAGAGCGGATGAAGACAGCAGGACGGGTAGATTTAATTTCCTTCGGTCTCCTCACCTCTATCATTCTCCTTTTCAGTCTCCTTCGCTTGCCTAGCGCTTAATTGTCCTTTCACTTGCTGGCAGTTTTCTTTCGCAGATTTCAATGACATTCCGAACCTTTTGCCGAGTTCCTTTTTATCTCGGGTAATCTTTAGAATTGTAATGTCTTGTCTTTATCAAGATAGAACATTACTCATTTTAGCACAGTAGCGATTATCATGCTATTTTTTGCCCACATCCCGCGATTGTCGTCGCGATTATTGTCAGTTCTTAATTTTTCTCATTTATCCTTTATGCATTTTTAAAATTATTTCTTATTGTAACTGGAGTTATCAATGTGGAAGCATAGATAATTTTTTAACATTTGACAAATACAGATGACCCGGATTCAAAACTAGTATTTAATCGTAAAATATAAATATTTTAGTTTTTCCTCTTAAATCCGTATACAGTGCTTCAGGACGAAAATCTTCGCATTTTCTTACCTCGCCCTTCTTCTGTCACGCAAAAACTTCGCGGAGATATGTTCACTCCCAGATGACATACTCCATCAACGCGCTCGTATGCTTTCCTGCTCCACTTTTTCCGCGTTGAATGGCGACGGGAATGGTGACGGAAGACGTCGCGCGCCGGGATATTACTCGGCGAAGGAAAAAAATCGAAGTTTCGATAGAGGGCTGGGATATGAGCCGGCGCGCGACTCTCGATCAGTGACTTCGACTATTTCACGCCGCGTTTCTATAGGACGGAAAGAAGTTCCGAGTTGCTGGACACGTGTTACCGACAAGACCTACGAAACTTCACCCTCCTTGGCTCGGACTTCGATCGGAGGAGTACCGGGATTTGCGACAAATGAAGAAACTTTTTTCTACCCGTAGACGGATAGATTCTTTTTGATCAATGGCCTTATCGGTGTCTCCGAATGCTATGCATCTGATTATAAGGTTCATCTTCCCGACATCTTCTTTTCGAATCGAAAGTATCGAGGTTCAATACTCTGCGCATCTCTTTTCTCTTTTCTCGTAAAGTAACGGGGGCGTATTGGAAAAATTCGTTAAAATTACTGGTTATTTCTTATCACTTTTAAAACTACTAACTGTATAAAGGCACGAACGTTTGTGCAATCTTTCGCGTGCTTCTGATAGTATGCATTTTTTGATAGCTCTTTGAACTAGTAGCTTCATGCGGTGGAAGATAGCAGGCTGTAAATTCTCGTGTAACACGTGTTCCAAATATACAGTTTTTCGTTGAAATTTCGGTTCACTGGTTCTATCGAAATCGGGGGACGCACATGCACGCATGTCAGCGCGCACGTTTTTCGCAGCTGTGAATATATTGACGAATACGAATGTGCTACGGTCTCTGCACTGCGTTCAGACTAAAAACTAAATACATAATGCACCGGCGGAAGTTTATATATGTGATAATTAATGGACAGACGCAGACACACGAATGTAATTACAAGAACAAATTTTATATTTTATATTCTTTAAATACAGTTTATATTATATTATAATTACCATTTTAAATCTATTTTTATAATACAGATGTATATATTTTTAACATTGCGATTATTATTGTAACGTGCGATTTTGAAGCAGCATTAAGAAAATTCTCCGTCGAAAAATAACTTTTTCAATGCGTTAAGAGGATTTACATCTCATAAATATTTTTCAGTTGATTCATTTAATGGTATATTTTATACAGATACATGTTTATTGCATACGTTCAGATTCCGTATTATATTTGCACATATATCAAGTTCAACGAACCGCACATCTTTTTTGCCTTATAATATCTGCAGCAAATTTACGGAGCACGGCGCGAGTCGTAAGTCATTTCCCGTTGGATTCGGATTTCATTACATTAATCGTACGCAAAGAAGAGAACGAGAAGAAAACTATTGTTACAGTTTAAAATCTTTTCGACTGTGTTTGATCATCGTTTTTTATATACATATATAGTATACATATATACATATATATATAATATATATATATATATATATATATTTTTTTTTTTTTTCTAGCGCGCAACGGAAAAGCCGCGTGATCCAATTTCGTCGTGATCGTAATCATCATATTTTACACGCGCGCATCGCCCTCCATCTACAATAAACTTCGCAGTTCCGTGCTCGATACCGCGGTCAACAATATCCGCGCGCACTGGCCAAACTTCCCCGATCGACGGCGCCTGGTCACATTCATCCCGACTGCGAGGAATCCGCATCCCCTCGATGCGAGGTCGTGCACCCCGCGCGAGAGAGTCGATCGTTGTAGTATTTCCAGTCGTTCGAGATAGCGAACGCGGGGATCGCGTCCATCATTTCTCTGATGTTTGATCGGAGTACCGTGGAGAGCGGAGTTTGGCTTATGCTTGCAAATGTATTCGACTGGTGTCGACATTGCATTAGCGCAGAGCTACGCAAAATTTGTTTGGCGAACTGCTGTCGTTATCGTCAACGACGTGAAAGAGAAGTGGGATTAAGCGCGTCGGACTCTTTGTTTATATTTCGCTCTAAGCCGTTCGAGCGACCGAGTTTCGGATTATTCCGAAACCACGGAGATGATGGTGGACGAGCCCTCATTCGCGCCCCTGCTATTTCGACTAGCTCCTCGACGGCCGCAATTTGCCGTGTAACGTATTCGCGGCTTGTTCGGTATTAAACTTGTGTGTCAAAACATTGCGACCCCAGCAAGAACGGATTTTCATTTCGCATTCCGCGCGTTCTCTCGTAGCGCGCGCAATTATGCTTTGTATTATAAGCTATCGTATTCTATCCTGGTATTACTTAGCCCTTCATTATCATTCTCATCATAGTGTGGTTTTTATCCGTGACTTACATAATGTTATGAGAGACGCCCAATATGGTAACCATATTATTCTGGCATGCGTTCAAGTGGACGTTTTGGGGTTAAAGGTGAAATTGATCGTGGTTAGGTTAAGGCTGGTCAGGGTAAGGGTCGTGGAATTACGTGGATGTAACGCTGAAAGAGTTTTAGTGCCTTTGATCTGGCATCGAGCCCACAAGGATATACATAAAGATAATGGCGCCTGCTTTTTATAGCAAATTTTATATTTTTGAAAAAAGTTGTATACATTATTCTTATTTCGCGATTCAAAAATCCTGGTAATTTTCTCTGAGACTTGTTTTGAAAATATGAATTTGCTGATATCCTTCCTATTTAAATCAAGAGCCAAAATCTGTCAGTGTATCGGATGCGTTAATGATACACGTATTTTTTTTGAGAAAATCTTGTCGTTATATTTCTATACTGTCGTTATTTGCTACTGCACTTAGAGGATTAAAATTCTTTACAAATTTCCCCGAATGAAACTGAGATCTTTTCACAGAAGCTTTGCGGGTTTGCGAAGGTTTCCGTGGGCCATTTAACGTTTCCCGTAGTTTATAAAGCAGGTAGCAGCATTAATTTACCGCTATTGGAAAAATAAAGTTGTCCAACGCAGATTTCTTAATTACAATTTTATATACCGTTCCAAGTTTCAAAATACTCCTGACACTTTCATGAACGGCATGAATTATATACAGCTTTGTACATACAATGTTTTGCTCATCTTTGATAAACTGGTGAAATACGTTCGTGTGATGAGGTTAAAAGGCTTACCACCAATAATAGAAAATTTAATTGTCAATCCATCAAATATGAACGCAATTTCTTGGCGCTTTTATGGCGCTCAATAACGAAGTCATCGGAATTTCCTTTCGCTCGGTACAATCGTGCATCTCATCAATCTCCCGATATTATTTGAAAAAGGAGCTGCGCTGCTAAAGTATTACTATCTACTTTAATCAGTAAACTTTTCTTTTGTTCAACGTTTATAAACATTAAAGAGCAATGAAATTGCCGAGGGAATCTTACAATTTTGATAGGACTTTCCGCGACTTATGCTGGCCCCGCTACTTTCGTCTATGGAGATTTTAGTCAGTTAAGAGAGAGAACCTACTTACTTGATACAGCACAGACAGATTCCCATTATACGTGATTCCTCTTCCTTTCGGTCTCTCAGCTCTTTCTCTCTTCTCTTTTTCTCTCCTCCCGCATCATTTCCTTTCCTGTCCTTCTTCGCTCATTCTTGCTATCTCTGTTGCAGTCGAGTTATCAGCAACTTTCCACTTTAACTAACAACAATTCAGTAAGCAAACAATTAAGCCTTGGCTCGTGGAAACTTCGTATGCTGTCAGGCTACGTTTGTCGGGTCGTGGCAGTATTACAGAAAGCTGCTACACGAAATTAAAGTATTAACGAGGCACGCCGTTCCCCGTGGAGCCCATTTCAAGCAAGATACTGCTAGGGCAACAACAAGTTTCGTGGCTCGAACGTCGTCCAGAATGTATCCGCTAGCCGAGCTGAATTCTTCATGAGGTCCGATGGCGTTGCAGATCCCAGGAAACCAGCCGTAAAGCTGTCTAGCAACGCATGGCTTATCTGCATTTCGAATTGATAACGTTCTATCGAAATTTTTGATGTGACTTGAATGGCAGATCGGTGTCATTGACTCGGGATTATTTGTGGAATTGGAAAAAAAAAATTATAGAGATAACAGCGATGTTGTACTTAATGACGTGGAAACGGAGATAACGAGTTGTGCGAACGGGAGATCCGTGATAGAGACTTATGTTCGTAATGCGGAGAGCTAATACGGAAACCTGAATAATTTAAAGTCATTGAAGATGATTTCGTGCGCGGAGCGGCCGGAATTACTGCATAATTAGTTGCAGAGAGTTGCAGACGTTAGTGACGTACGAGTGTTACGGTATTAGCGTGAGTGCAGCCATTGGTTATGGATCAATTGCATTCGGGAAGGTCCGATCACGGCGGTTACGGCCCTGTGCGGAAACTGCACAATCCTGCAATGATGCATCGGAACGCCGGTAATTTCCACGATGCGCCATCCGCCATTCCACTCCGCATACTGACTAAAGTGTTCGGTCTGCAAGTCTGCTGGCTTTCGTCCGATCTGCTTGTTTCTGGATCGATCATTTCCAGCACTGCGGCGCACGTGCGGGCCTATGTCTAATAGCGGCGCATATCACGCATAACCCTTCCATAGAGAATCCCATTTAGAAACCCACGCAGTGGTTCTCGAAACTTTCCTAAAAGCAAGCTCTAAAACTCATTCCTCCTATCGCGATCGCTTATGTATGTAATCCATTCGTCGGAAAGCTGAAGAAGAGCATCGCTAGTAGTTTACCTAGTCTCTGTGACGGCCATTAATCATTTCGCTCGCAAATTACATTCATTCGTTGGTTACGGCGATGTGTCCGAGAGCCGGTGCGGGTATATCTCATATAGCTCTACACGAGTTGCTCCCACGTCGGACTTCTGTCAATTTCGAGATTTATCACGTAGCCACAAAGTAATTGAATAACGTATTTGCGTTGTATAACGTATAACGACAATATAACGCAGCCGGAATCGCTGCGAGGGAATTACATTTCTATTAAGCTGTTTGTGCGCGAGGCGGACAATAAGGATCGTATCTTCTCGGTGAGAGGCTTTTGTGGTAACTGCGATTACACAAACGCTAGAAGAAACGAGGGGCGCAGTAATTAAATGCGACTACAATTGAAAGTTCTTCGGGGTACCGCAATTTTTCGAGGAGACGCGCGCGAGATCTTCCCGACAGGATAAGATTTCAAGTACTCAAAGCGTTGCGCCTCGCGCAGATTTAATTAACAGAGGGCACGAATTTGCTTTTCTCTCGTTTCGTCTCTCTATCGCTTTCTCATTATTTGGTACGTACATTATTTTTCTTTCATCTGATTTTAACTTTAATGGCAGAAATTGCATGACCTCACTTTTGATCCTCGTCCTGTTGGCAACTACCGGCCGAGGAACGAAAGATTAATTGACCTTCTTTATCTCAACTGCCTTCCCGGGCGAAACTTCGTAGTCGTGTTACTTTGCTTTATATCAGGGGTTCTCAACGTAGTCGATATTGACACCGAAGAGAGAGAGAGAGAGAGAGAGAGAGAGAGAGAGAGAGAGTTTCGGCAGAGCAATCTAGAAAGCGATAAACATCTAAACGTTGAAGGAAAATCAATAAAACGATATAATCTCTTAACAAGTTTGTGGAATACCGATTTAAAGTAAAGATCCTTTTAGTTTGCATTAATTATTTTGTGAAAAGATTAGTATATAGGCAAAACAGAACCAAGATTAATAGGTATAAGTTCAATATTTAGTCACTTATATTAAATTTTATGATATTAAAAAAGCGTCTCAAATCACGTTTATTTTATTAGCCATATAATATCTACATAATATTTCTTTATTTAAAGCCTATTGTAAGCATTTAACGTTTATAATGGTTAGAACGAGTAACGCGAGAAACAGATTTACTCGTACGATGAGCTTTAATACATTCCGATATCATTACGCTTTAGTTACATTATGCTAGTGGATGTCACATAAAGTATTTCGTGGATTTCCTAGCAAGCGAACGAACGGTCGCTAAAATCTATGTGCATAACGTAGCTCGTCCGTAATTAGCTCGCTTCGTTGCATTTTACGAGTGCGGTGAACGTCACTTGATTATACGACCACTTAGAATATTAAACGATAAAGCATGGTCGAATGCATTGTCGGCACCGATAGCCGTTCAGCTCGTTTAATTCGCCCTGCACGTCGCTTAAACCTTATTACGTGCGTGCATAAGCGATCACGTATGCCTGTTAATAAATTTCTCTTCGCATGCCGTGAGCAGCTCGGAATCGGTATTTTCCTAACCGCGAGCTGCCGACGTAATTGCGTGGATAATAATCGACGCTCATGAGCCGGAAGAAAGGAGAGAAGGGAGTAAAGCTGCAGGGAATGTACTAGATCATGCTTGATATGCCACGATTAATTTATGATGCTTTGCTTCGCGAAGGTGTTTTCACGTAAAACAGGCGAACTTTGAGGCCGTCTACACGGACGAATTAAAAGCATCATAAATCGTCATATAATATTCTTTGCCGTTTTGTATAAAATTCAACAATTTAAATTATATCAAAATTTATCTTAATATTTAATTTAATATTGTATTTATTGTTGAGAGAGAGAGAGAGAGAGAGAGAGAGAGAGAGAGAGAGAGAGAGAG
>NW_020214527.1:1318287-1338718 GCF_003070985.1 Temnothorax curvispinosus
AGAGAGAGAGAGAGAGAGAGAGAGAGAGAGAGAGAGAGAGAGAGAGAATATTAGTTCTGAGTGTCAATTTTTGTTATTATATATTTTTAACAATGAATGAAGATTTGTATGCGAGAGGAAACGAGTGACATACTATGTATAGGCAAAATATCTGTGTACGCAAAAAGGATATAATGAAACATTGAAACATCACATCACGCGATATGTACAGCTCTGTTAACGCGGTTTCACGTGTAATAAGTTCAACGTTGTTTCATTTTATGCGGTTTGTTCGCGATGAAACTTCCAATCGGCGACAAACCAATGGTAACAAACAGTGTAAACTGGGAATGCATATGCGTTGGCCATTACAGATGTTTGACGATGTCCGTATATTATTGCTTTTTAAATAGCGCGTTTTAGAGCCGATTTATCCTGCCGTCGTTAAACGTATTGCAAATTTGTTGCCATCATGCAACATTCAAACCTAGTTTGATTATTACTGTCGCAAATTTAAATTGTCAGCGTGGTATTACGCATGCTACCAGTCATTTTTGCTACCGCACTTTTTATACCCGACTATTCAATATTCGACAATCGACTGCGTTGTTCAGGAATTAGTTCGCTTACGGCCCTCGAAAGCGAGGGAACACAACCATATATGCGAATAGAGCGGGAAAAGGGATCAACTTACATTGAGATGCGTGATATTCCATTTCCAATCACGTGAAATCAACAAGCAATTGTAACAGGAATTAATTTCGAGTGCGAGAGACACGTTGCTTTTATTTAATTAAAAGAATAAAAATATTTTAATTTTATGTTTTATTGACACGTAATTGCTTGATCGTCGAAATATGGATAATTTTTTTTACATATCAGATTTTGATACGTATTGTTAGCAGACGGAGCAAAAACGGTAATGGCGCGTTTCCTGCTGAAATTGTCAGTAATTTTTGTGTAGTCAATTAAAAAACGGGACGGCCGCGTGGGGTTAAAAATCTTGAAATTATGCGCTCTACCGTGTGGTCGAAGTGAAAAACTGGCGCGATTCAACGCGGCGTGAAATTAAGTGGTTTCGCGGAGATTAATACGGGCCGATTACAAGTAAAATACGTTTTCGAGCACCGGCCGACATGACCGTACGCCGCGCCGTTAGTAATTGTAATCTTTTTGTTATTTTTTATTATGCAAATGCGGTGCTTGCGTGCGGATATCATCGGGCTTACGCGATCGCGTGCGAATTTCTTGTTATAACGTATCGTCCACCGTTATTAGCGGCGCGGCTTATCAGGGCACGTATGATTGCATATAACAATTCCGACTTTTCAGAGCTTATTGCGCGCTGTGTACTTTCGTTTGTGGCTGATAACGGTCTGACGATCAATCACCGTGGTTTTCGCGTATAACCGCCATCGTCCTTTTTTCCCTTTGCGCGATGACTAATTCGCCCTACTCTGGCCGGGATTCTAAAAAGGGCGGTTGCACCCTCCGGGGGTTGATACCCGATGCGAGTGCATCCGGCCGGTGGCAATGTATTATTCACCGGTTGCCTTTTTTCATTCCCCAAGAAAGTAATGCCTATCATAAAGTTGACTGATTACGAGACAAGGTGGGCGAAAACACGCACCGAGAATCCGCCGATAAAGCTCGCGGGCAAAATACGAAAGAAGAAAATAATTTGCATGCCTCAGTTTTATGCATTGCATAGACACAGTTGTAATGCAGCGGTATGACGTGGCATTTTTTTTTAATCCTGCAACACAGTGCGCTCTTAGTAGTTACGGCACTTTTTTACGTTTTTCTCCAATCTATCCTGCCGTTTAGCGTTTTTTCCACGTGCTCGATTTTTGATACATGTACAAGCTCGATAAAAAAGCGATGTTTTTAAAAAGAAAAAAAAATTAATTACTTAAATATACAATAAACATACAACCATACAATAAACATACAACCATACAATAAACATACAGACATACAAACATACTTAAACATACAAATTACGTAAAATACAAATAATTTTTTTTCAATTTTTATTAGATTACTTTTAATCGAATAGAGTTAATTTGATATATGAACTGAAAAGTTAAATTGATAACTAGTATTTCCGAGGGCTGCTTTCAAAAAGTTATTTCACGTGAAAACAGCTCCGATAATAGAACAAATGATAGAAATAATCGATAGTAACGGGTTCTTTGACAGCAATCGCGGAGTAAATTTTTCGTGTCGGTTACATTGTGCAGGAACCCCGTTTTGTATACTTTTAACAATAATATTGGCGTTAAATTGCGGATGTAATTTGTATGCACTTCAACGATTTATTGCGAAAATGGCGAGAAAGGAGACAAAAACTGGGAAAAAGGGAAAAAGCGTGAAACCTATGAAAATCGCTGCTCTAGTCGTCTCTGCTATACAAGATCTTCGCGAAACCAAAGGCTCTACACCCAAAAAGATTACAGGATACATTAGTTACGCTTCGAGCATTCCTGAACAAAGCATTAAACGACAAGTGAGCATAGCTAGAGTCTTATTTTTACACAAAATTTTAATGATCGTTCCAATAGCTGTAATTATATTTCTTGTTAGCATAACGTGTTCCACACACACATATATACGTATGCTTAATATACGCCTGTAATGCTTACGATTTTAATTGAGTGTTATAAACACCTTAACATTTTCACACCATTGACGCAATGCCGTCGTTTCAAGCAAAAAACGATAGCGTTGATTGAAATCAATGTCGGCAATCTTTTTTTGTACTTTTTCTATTTTTACGTGTCAATCACTGTCGCAGGCATGCGTATATAAAGGGCGTACGAGTGCCCAGTTCGTGTCAATTTCGCAAATTATTCTGAATAACGATATTTTAATGGAAGAGAATTGGAAATTTGTCGCGGTAGCTTCCGTTTTAAATAGAGAAATCGAAGATTGCGCAATCGTTTTATACCTCAACGCACTCGATAGTTGATCTTTTGCGCTGCGCTTTCGCATTTGCTTTATCCTGAGCCTAAAGCTTATCGGAATTTACGCGATATCTCAGGTGAAGGCAGCTTTGAACCGAGGGGTGGAGTATGGTATTTTGCGAAGATACCGCGGCCACTACTATCTTCCCACTGGCGACGAATTGGATCGCGCGAATCGCATCGCCGTGCGATTCGCAAAATTGTCGACGCCCGCGTCAACGCTCGCCAGGTCGAAAACCAATTCTTCCCGCAAGATGAAGGACGGTAAGAGACCCCGGGGAATTGATAATACAGCGCGAAAGAATAAAAAAGCTCAGAAAATTCGCACCCCCGCTGTCTCAACCAGTCCGAGTTTGACGGACGAAATTGCCGGTGACGTCGCGTCCGTGACTCAGTGAAATTATTTAGCAGCCTGTACAGCCTCAGGAAAAGATTTTCCCCGTGTGACATTGAATCGCGTCTTGTCCTGCGTCCTTCCTCTTTGTTCTGCGTAACGTGTATACGTTTGTGAACAACTGCTATTTCTATTGGCAGTCAACTATTGACATAAATTGGATATGATTGTACTTGTGTATATATATAAATGAATTGATCTAAAATACTGTAGTGTACTGTACTTTGCATCGATGTATTGCTAAATGATAAGAAGGTGTATTTAATGTATCATAATATTTCATGTTTAAGAATGGTAGGTACGTATTTTGGGCGTGACAGTTCGTTGCATTCACTCGCTCATAAGTTATTAGAATAGTAATATTTATAGATGGTAAATAATCGTATTTGGGACAGAGTTCTGTTATAACTGAGATTTTAATATCTTTTGGCAGAGTGGGACGGACGACAGTCTTAGGACGATCAATCGTGGGGAACGAATCAATCGTTTTCTATTACAACGGTATATCGATTTACCCGACCTGTCGTACCACCGCTTCCGCTCGTCCGCGCTGTGGCAGAATTAAGTGAAATGAGGAACGAGGTTTTTTTTCGTAAATTGCACCGGAGGCAAGACGACCATTTATAAAAGTTAGAAGCTTCTTACCCGGGCCGATAAACTTAATAGCTTCAGAAATTTACGGGGTTTGGCATGCTGAGGAGAAAATTTTGCGCGCCTCTGTTTCCTTACGATCGATCGCCCGCTACTTCTTCCTTGTTTTATTGGATACATCCGCGCCATTACGCCCGCGAAATAATTTTGTTCTCACTCCGTCTTGCATCTTTCTCTTCCTCCTCTATGTATACACATCTTGTGCAATATCTTCGATGGAAAATATTTACGGCACCGTGACGGTGGATTTAACGGCGAGTTGCGTAAGTAACGGTCTCTGTGACTATGCGAGAAAAAGCAATATAAGTCGCGTAAAAAAGGCGCGAATAAAATCCGTCGATGATACAAATGCAGTGTAAATCGATCGATGCAGCGTATTAAATGGAAAATCTGTTAATTACGATCGATAACTTCGCACGTCGCAGTATGATGTTGCGCTCGCTATGGCTACCCGATAATGCCTGCATGGATTAATTTGATGCCGGGATCGAATAGCCGCATAATTACGTCCGCGCTGAAAATGACGAAGCACATCGTGTGCTTGAAGAATCTTCTTGTACCGTAGAAAGCTCGCTTATCATGCTTAATTGAACTTTATAGATGGGATTTCATATGTTAAAATCGGTATTTAAAGCTCTACACTTTAAATAGTCAGAAATGAGTGCTTAAGTTACAAGAGTATAACATGCGTGCTAAGGTAGTCAGTCAAGTAATGTTAGGAGTGCAATAAATAGACGAGATAGTTACTTCTAGATCTGTTCTTTTTGTCACTTTATTTTATTTGCGCGCGCGCACATTTCTGCCCGATGGGTTTCCCTTTTTTTGCGGAGTTCACGCGAGTTATATTGGTTTACTTGGAATTTCGGAAGCGAACTAGAATACAGTTGGTGTTTCGTGAATTTGTTTCGAGACGACTGGTCTGGAATTCCGCCGGGATCCGATTAAATTCCGTGAGAGAAATGGTTTTAGTCCCGACGGCCTATAATCTCGAAAGCATAGTCTAGCTATGAACAACGGGTATCATGGGACAATTCGAATCCGTTTAAATGATAATTTGAAAAGCTAGTTGGCACCTAAAGCTCTCGCTATATCGGTAGTGGCCCGTGTAACGACCAAACTGAATAGGCAATGTCGGGCAAACTGAGGATTGCATGTATAACTCTTTGCTGACTAGTTTGCATATCACTTAACAAGCTAATCTGTAATAAGTGTATAAAAGTGTTTGACGTGTGTATATTACATTGTATATAAAATACATGCAAAAGGGCTTCTAATCTCATACAGATACTGAAGTATATTATTTCTGTAATGTACTCGAGACTTAATAGCATATCTTCTCGTCATTTAAGAGATATTAAAGCATTTTCTGATACACCATTTTCAAACACGAATATTTCAAGTAAAAACACATACATTCTGTCATGCAATCAACATCAATAAATTGAGAATAATTTCGAGATCTTGTCGGTTAAAAGTGGTTAAGGGCGTGCGGTTAGTTTGCACGAGTGGAAAACGGAATATCAATAATTCTATTAACATGCATTCCTTTGCAGCTCGATGGGGATACGAAGCTATTACTAAATTTCGCTTATACGACGGTCGCGGCGGGGAATGCGTGGCGATTGCGGTTACGTAGCCGAGAGATTGAGTTTTCCCGGGAGAGTGTGCGTGTCCGCGTGGAAAGCGATGGGGCTTTATCGTGTATACGCTATAATTGTAAGTTGCGCGACTCGGTCGTATCAAGGAGTCCGGGTGAATGCCGTTAGTTCGAATTCCGCCGAGCTTCGCGGTTCCGCAACTGCAATTGCGTGGCTCCTGTCGAGCAATACGATCTCGACTGACCCCTGCCTGCATAGCTATACTGCTGCTGCTTACGCGAGAGAGAGAGAGGGAGGGAGGGGAAGAGGACGATGTCCTTTGCATCCGGGAAATCGGAGAATGGGATGAAAACAGTTCCGGCGGAGTGCGAAGGTATCCGTAGTCTTGGAAGTGGCGAGTTATACTAGCGATTGCTCGGATTAATCGTTTTCCTTAGTAACATTTTGGAATTTATTCTTGCTCATTGCTCCATAAAACACAAATTAAGTTCCATTGCGACATTATGAAACTTGTTCAAGTGCATAGTCAATCCGGAGTTACTTCTTAAAAATTTCAGTGTGACAACACTCGCGTGTGTCTCACCAATGGTTTAATTATTTCACGTTAAACATCAGTCTATATTAGTCGTGGAAGCGAGAGAACTTTGTCAGTCTACAATTTACATAAAATTGACAGTAAAAAGGCACGGAAAATATATTTCGCAGAGTATTTTACGCAGTGTCGGCTTTCGCGACAAAATATGTTTCATTGCCGTAAGGGATTGTCGCAACGTTAATGGATAAATCCAACACCGCAGCATAAATTCTGTTGAACGATGTAATCGTGATAAACCACGCAAAAGTTACGCGCGGGAGACATTCCGTCTCATTCTCATGGAGCTCGCGGAAGCTTACGGGACGTGATAGAAGCGAGTGGTATCAAAGTAAACTTTTGCGTCGACGATAGTTCAAATTCATTGGGCTCCGCTCGACATGTTTACGTGATAGTCATCCGTAAGCGGTAGATTGTTTGCATCGGTCATTGCATACGAACGAGATGCAACCGATGGATTCATAGCTTATGTGTCCAGCCCGAAATAACCTGTCGCGCTTGATTACGAAAGCTGTATTTTTTTTTGCACGCCAGCAAACCGTATTGGATTGAATTAATCGGTAGTCCGTAAAATCTGTTTGCAAAGTGCATTGTTGGACGATTTTATTCAAATATGCTTTATGTAAACCGAATATTGAAATTTCTCGCGTCGATTTATTTTTACTCATTTATTGTTACACCAGCGTAACGTAATTAACAAATAGGGAGTGTTAGAGCGTTTGATTTTTATAAAGTTATATGGTTTAGATCAGCAATTACGGCATTCGAATTAAACACAATATTGACATTTGGAATCCTGTTGCGCGCACAGATGTGTAAGACAATGGTTTTATACGTTCATATCTCACAGACACTTAGAATAACATAGGATATTATAACCGCAAACATACTTGACCACAAAACCGCGCGGTCCTTCGCTTCAATGGCTCACTATATTCATATTAAATGAAGGGTTGGAATACACTTATTAGTCAATAGTTTTCAATTTACTTAATAAAAGTATATAAATTTATTGTTTAATTTCTGAAATTGTTGTAATATTCTTAGACAGCTTAAATGTAATGATTATTTATCGTTTTCTCGGACTTTTTCAAATATTTTATATTTGGCTTTTTGTGTACCGAGATAATTGAAAAGGGCTTATTTATATTGACTGTATCGTTCAGACACGAAATAGCTTTGTGAACTGTGGAAATGTTTTATTCGTGAATTATCGCGAGATTAGATTTTCGTACAAGCGGTAATGAACGCACAGTCGACGTAGCTCGCGCACTGCTCACAATTTCCGCCTGAAGTCGTAGGAGGTATTAGTTCGAGTTACAGAGATGTTGGCGTCTTCGGAGTTGCAATTGCACGGCAGAAGCAACGTAATAACTTGTATTGCACGTGGGACACGGTTGTCTTATACTGTCGCGATGTCCGCAGGATAGAATGAAAGGAGATTCACCTACTCTTGATTAGAAATGAATCAGTATCTCGGTAACTGCGTTCATAATTGGGCCAATTAATGATTTATCCATGACGTACCCAGTGTTTCGTTACCTATTACGCTGCCGAATGCACTAATGATTTTAATGGTCGATGTCATTTAAGAGAATGCGCATAATTATCTCAAATTGGTAGCTTTAACGTAGTTATCCTGCTCGTTAATTAATATTTGTATGCTAGAAGAAATACTGACCGCAATTGAATTCTCAACAACAAAATCCGTAATAATATAATAATATCACGTTTCAATAAATCTGTTATCAATACGTATACATATATATGTTATCTCATTATGTTCCTATCTGTTTCTGTTTTAATTTCACGTCTGCAAATAACATAAGCGCGCGAGCTGAAAGGGTGTGGAAGTCCTGTCGTTTGACCGGTACCCAGGGTCTTGGAAGCGGCTCGTTGCATCCGCAATCGCGCGTATTAATCGATTCCCTCGGGAATACATCAAGCAGAAGACGGTTGGAGACCAAAGGGTCACTGTGCACCTCGTGTGCGAAACGAGCCTTTGGAGCAATAAGCTGACCAAACGGAATGCATGACGTTTCTACGATCCATGATGCCTTTTGTGGTACTACCTAGCGTCAATGGCAATCCTCTATATATGCATATATGTATATTCAAATGCATGCAGGCGCCGCGGCAAAGCCATTTCTTTTCAACCCGCGTTACGTAATATCACTATAGATGCCTAAAGAAGTTTAAGAAATATGACATTTGTATTGATTTAAACAAAAATTGATATAAGCAATATCAACTTTTTATATGTGATATCGTGAGTAGTTAAAAAGATTTTGTAGGTTTGGTAAAAATATTTTAAGTCCGAGCAAGAGTTTAATAATAGTCAGAACGTGCTCTTGCTCAGAGACTTGAAATATTTTTATATGGCACAAAATTCTACCTCTCACGTACAACACTATCGTGTACAAAAGTACTGTCGTCGGTATATTATACTAATTTTTGTTTTACCAAATACAAATATTAGATGTGTAAATATCATACACATCTCCCCAGATATCTATGATATTATATGAGTGGAACACGTTGTGTGTGTGTATATGAAAGAGTCAAACCTTCTTTGTGGGTAAAATATTGTGACAATCAAGTAGCGATTATTATTTACCGAGGATCATTAACACGTCTCTTTGTTCTTTTATGCAGTTATACGCCGCCGTATTGGCGGCAAGTATCTGGAATAAGCATGAGATGCAAAGTGCTAATATAGAGCAAGTACAGCGAAGAGCAAACGAAAGCAGCGATAACAATGAAGTGTACTTTGGAACGCGCTCATTCGCGCGATGAGAAACGCGCAAACGTGTGAAGCAGGTCGTAAAGTAAGGCGAGTAAACAGTAAAGCAAGACGTGCAAATATTCCGGAATATTCGGTAGGTTTCAAATCTCATTCCCGCCCGGCGGGAACTCTAGTACGATTAATGCAGGCTTCAATCGTCGCTGCGTTTAATTTACATTATTTGTGTAATATTTCTTCGGTTCGTTGATGTAAATTATTTGAGCGATTAGAACGTACTGTATACGCGCCGCGTAATAACATAATTATTCTATTTCAAACACAAACCGAACGAGCATGCATCAGGCGACGTAGAGACATATTTCCACGTATAATTTCGTGTCACGTGTGCGATGTAGGGATATGGGTAAATTCTTGAAGTTTGCGATAGCAAATAATTTCATCGCGTTCAAGAGAGTTACACGCTGCATGAAATCCGTTCCGCAATATAGTTAGACGAAGCGACATTTGTATTACTCGAGCGAACACTTTTAAGATATTAATGCGAAATAGTTGCTGTATACACTGGTGGGATTGTGCAGGCTATACAATTACTATTAAGTGGATAGAGTACGCAATCTAGGGCTCAATATTTTCTCAATCTCGGCGTGCAAACAAGATAATCGAGACAAGTGTCAATAAAGAATGCATGGCTTCACTGTTACATATATTGCCTCTTAGCTGAACACGGATAGCTCGTGTTATCCTTGAAAACTATAGCCGGTCTATCAAGTCTCGTAGCTTTTACTGTTACGAGCTTTATATAGCTTGTCTACAGCGACAGCCATTGTCCGGGAAATATTTTCCAGTGGACAGACTGCTTGCTCGTTGACATTTATTATTACGATTGTTGAAATCGTATTCTTATTGATATCGTTGTCCTTATTTTTGTGACGAATGCATGTTTAATACGAGAGCGGTAGCAGATACATTCCATTGCATTTATGATGCATGTTGAAAAATTTTGCTCACATGAATGTTTGAACAATTTGACAGTTTTACGGAGCGCGGCGAAAAGCTCCGTCGAATTCACAGGACAAGCGTTGTATATTTTATAGAATGTCATCACGTAGGGTGCAGAGAATATGTTTGCTTTTGTTCATCCATTTTTATGCTCTACTCGTGATTTATTTTATATTCGTGATATTCTCAAATATATTTAACGTAAATTTAATTATTTTTATTTCTTCTCGGTAAAAAATTTCTATTGTTTAATTTACGTTTCGGAATTTTTATAATACATATCTTGCTCGTACTGTTTTACAACTGTCACTGCATATCGCCCGTATTTCGGCCCATTTACTGTCGATACCTCTTATTTTTCCTCCTTTCCAGTCGAGACCAGCGAGACGGTCGACCGAAATTAAAACGTTCCAGAATAATGAAGTTAAGGTCTCGGCACATTTCCGCATTTCCCCTTTAGTCCGCCGGGAGGAAGCTCGCCGGAGGACAAAGACAGTGTCGCGGCGAAACGGAGAAAAATAAAGCCGGAGGTAGAAAAAGGTGGAGGAGCAGGCACGTCCTTTCGACCCAAACCACCTTCATCTCCCCGCTGCACCAACCGCCAATGGCCACGTTCCGCCCTGAACACTGGTTAGCACTGTCGCCGTGCGCGCCCCTCTCTCTCTCATCCCCGCCAACGACCACACGCGAGCGCGTAGGTGATCATGGATCTGCACACATACACCTAGATAAAATGGCGTATTCACTAAAAGGGTACGAACACAGAATACGAGGGAGTACAATGCGTGCTCGTTGAGGATGGTATAGTGGGTAAATGGATCTGGTCGAAGAGACATTCTCCGTATATACCGGGGTACAAATCGGAGCTTGCGTGCACGTTGCCCTTGGAAAAGTTGAAATTGTTTTATCTTTTCGAGGTAACTTCGTAACAATCAAAACTTTATCGTAAATACGAAAGAGAAACTAAATCGTTTTCTTGTCTCTTAAACTTTTAACAAAAAGACATGTCAATTTGCGTCTGAAATCTTTGTTGCGTAAAATTGCATACGTTGCAAATTTACGTTTTGCATAGATCTGAAATACACACTGTTTACCGAGTTGCGTTTTGTTATATAAACGTATAATTCTCGAGATAAATTTGCTCGGAACGATGTGCCGCGAATACATGTGGGAAAGCATTTAAGAAAAGAGAGAGAGAGGAAAACAGCGCGTTCGATTACGGCACATCGTAATATATAGTTCCGTGCTCGCGCAGGAAAAGGGCACCCGCCTCCTAAATTCTCTTAAGCCTGTTGAGTGAAAAAGGGAAGACCGAGGAAGAACTCTCTGATTTGATAATACCCTGTGGATTTCGTGGTGGGTTTGGTACACGATGTTTCTTCGTGATTTATTCTGCGATCACGTGTATGGTGAGCAAATGAATTTTTATGAACCATCGGTCAGAGCGTTTCCCATAAAGATTTAAACGGTAGAATCGGTAGAAAAACATTGGTTCGTATTCATGCAAAATCTACGCTAAATATTGCTCTCCACTTCTGGATTTTATCTATCTTGTGTACATTGAAAATACGGACGGCTGCTTTTATTTCATCGGTTCGACGATTTGATTTAAGGTCTCCGCTAGATTTATTTTGGAAACCTGCCTGATGTTCAGGATTAAATATTAATAACGTTCAAATATTTTAACAAGAAATTTTAAAAGCTTTATTTCTTTAACACACAGATAAGTACTTTCTGACAGTTTTATTAAAAATTAATGCTTAAATCTGAAGTTTTGTAGAAAAGTTAACTATCTCGACTTTTTTATACGTTAACTGTTCATAAATTTAAGAGTCTCGCAAAGTACTGAAATATGTCTGCGCAGAATTTTATGCCAAGCTTGTAAAAAATAGTAAAAAATAGGTTATTCGTTGAGTGACCTCGTAATTTTATATATAGCTTAATCTACTAAATATTAATATATCATACGCACACAATTCTCTACACATACACACATTAGTAATAGAATAAAACATTTTCTTTAGAAATTCAAAACAGTATAATCGTGGAATGATAATCAATATATAACACGTACGTTATGTAATTTCTTTGCCAAAAGCTAATAACATTTTTGTAAATGACAATATTAGACAATGAAAATGTAGATAATTAAGTAACATCAGAGAGAAGAGAAGCGTGGAAAATAATAAAAATAAATACCAATACCAGAGAGAGAGAGAGAGAGACATATATAGAACAAATAATTCAGCAAATAATAGCACCTATATTTCACACACTACAGATGACAGAAAAATAGCAGACGAAAATAGGAGATGATAAATGTGAAGCTTCAGGAACGGAGTTATCTTTACCTTAAACCGCAATATTTCGCGAAATAGAAATGCAGAAAAAAATTGTAAAATAGTGCATCGTAAAAAGTAAAATAAATTCAATGAGTACGCGTTTTGGTGCTTTATACATATATATATGCTGATAGTATAATGCCAAAAGTTAGATAAATTACATCTTTCAAGAATGCAGCGTTCTATGCATTATGCAATATTTTATTGCTATCTTTCCGTCACGACTTAGCTTCGCGATGCAGCATTGAATTTTTGAAGCACGCTGTATATACACTCGCAGTTTGTGTTTTACTTGTATGTGTAAACGAGCGGATATTGCTTGTCCGCTGTCCCCATAATTTCGTTCATGCGACGATGTAAGTAAACATCGATTTCTATATGTAGCATATAAGAGATAGGCTGAGGCGATGGCCCCTCTGGAGGAGAGCTGTAGTTAGCAATATAACTTCTCCGAAAACGAGTGTGTCGCTTCCCGTGGCGAATCGCATTCGTCAGTCGTTGCTTCCGCTCGCACCATTTTTCGTCCGGTCTTCGTCGCCTGGCCTGAAAACGCTCCTCTTCCTCCGTCGGGATGTAATAACTCTACATTTCCCCGGCCCGACGACGTCTCACCGCGACAAATAAAACACGCCGCTACTCGACCGAACAAATCGACTTTCCGTCCTTGCTCATCTATTAGAGCAAGATCGATGACCAAGTATAGATCGGAGCTCGAGACTTTTAAAAGTAGTAGTCGTTGGCTGGTAATGTGGGACATTGACGCTTACCTCTTGTCCAAGTTTTATCAATCTTTTATATTTCTTGGCATTTCACAGTTCATGTGCGTGCATGTACGCGCGCGCGTGTGTGTATGTGTGTGTGTGTGTGTGTGTGTATTTGTGTGGGAAAAAGTTTCAGTTTGTACTTTACATAGTTTTTGAGTTTTAGGTTTCGAACATTTAAAACGGACAAAGTAGGTTAAAACAGTTCTTTCTTGTTGTTCTTTAAGTATGAATTCATAGACACACGATTATTTAATTAGAAGTACACTTTAATTAACATTATATCAAATTTTCCAATGAACTGTATGAAAATAATTGGCTGCTAATGAATGCAGTGAATGCACTCTTAGAATTGCTCTGTTTGACCTTTTTTCGCATTTCGATGATGCTTGAAATACTCGAGCACGTTGTTACAGTCGAGTTAAAATTGGAAAACCCTTGTAGTGCCATACTATTTACAAATGTTTTTTATTATTTCTATACTACGCTGTTGTTTTATTAAAAAAAAATGTTTTTACAGGTGCAATCTTTTCCCCTGACGCTGGTAAACAAATTACTGATAAATTAAATTGTTATAGAACGACGAATCGTCGCGATGCTTCACTAGCGTTATCTCTCGTTTCTCACCAAATCTTATTATCTATTGTCTCGAGATTAATTTTCCGCGAACCGTTCCGAATTTTTATCCCTTCATTTCACTTGGCACGTGTCTGTCGCAGCGGAGGTACAGAGAGGCAAAGAGAAGCCGAAAGATAAGAAAGAAAAATGCTCACGCAGTCGACACGGGCAGACCCTTGTGAAATCTGCTATGTCAGGAGAATTCCTGCAGGATGAGAGAGAGAGAGAGAGAGAGAGAGGAGAGAGTGCGGGGCCCTACCGATCTTCGCGCGCGAATATTCCACGATAAAATATTCTTAACTGGTCGCGCGGTCGTATTTGAACGAAGGGCGGTGCCGGTTGGCAGATACGTTGGTGCGCACCCCTCATTTTCCTTTCCTACTGACATAGCGATTCTTATCTCTTCGTTCTCCCGATCTCGTGATACCCTGCCAGATACGAGAACGAGCGGAGAGATTCAATTATTGCTCTGAGACCCAATCCTTTAAACGCTCTCCGAGCCACTTCCGAGATAACTCGTTCCGATATTATTTCCTTTATTCGAGAGAACGATTGTCACAGACCGTTCCTCATACTTTCTTCTTGCATCTTTAAACGTTTCTGAAAATTGAGGAAACATAATTATGATGATTTAATATCTCGTATAGCGACGTATATGATTGCACAGCGGTAATCTTAAAAGACGCAAAATGCTGAAAATTAATTATTCTTATGTGAAATTTATACAAGCTATTGTAACGTTCTCTAAATCATTACAACCAACTCACGTTATTATAGTTATTTAATCGGCTAAAAGACGAATGCGTCTGCTATGTTAAGACGGAGAATTCAATGTAGTTTCCGCAGTTTAGGCAGTTAGAGTGCCGGGATTTGTAGTTGCAAGGGGTGACGGAGGGTATAATAGGAAGACACGTATATATATGGCATTCGTCAACGACCCAAATAAACCACACAGTACTCTGTCTTCTCTCAACCGAATCGTTCGCGCCTTATCAACTTCCGTTCTGCTTCGATTTCTGTGGGAGGTATTCTGTAAAAATTGCGAGATTAATTTCCTACAATTCTTAATGGCAATTCTACGAGACTATTGCTATTTAAGATCGCACTGAAATTTAAAGCTACTTTAATTTATCTTTTTTTTTTAACAAGACAAGTGAAACGAATATTGCAACATTATGAAAGTAAGAAACTGAAATGTTAGAATACAGAGAAAATAATGGAAAAGTGATTTTCTTCGTCTCTTGTACCAACATCTTTGTCTCTTCTTTTCAGCTTTTGCGAAACGGAATAAATAACCATCATAATTCCGACTTAGTACTTTGACTGTAGTTACAGTTCTCGTGCAAGCGAGAATTAGCACGAGCCTCTAAGCGTCTCTTAATCGTCCTTCAGAGGAAAATACCCATAAACGACCATCCATCACATTGCACGCATCTAAAACGCGTCAAATTTCCATCTTCAGAAGTGCATGGCATCGGGATGTATTCTCGTGGATACGTGTAGCGAGACGAGAAGCGCATACGTCCCAGAATTACCCCCCGAATTCCGGCCGTGTCAGTAATGTAGCATTATCGCGTCGCTGGAAAGTCGACGCGAGCTATTGGGGGGATAACAAATCTCGTAGCTCGCGGGAACGAACGGGAGTACGCTTTGGATGTCTGTTTATGCAAACTGCCACTTACGAGGAGAAGACGTTTGCGGTCTTTTCCGCTGTGAAATAAAACGAGGCCCTAATATGACGTACTGAGCTCGCTTGGATACTTGTGTGAAAAATACGATATTGAAATACCTACGTGTTTATTAAGTATTTTCGTAATATCTTATGCTCCAATGAAGGAACTTTACTCTCTCGAAACATCCCATACATAACTGATATTTTCTCGGTTCAAGTTTCTAAACCATGAATTATTAAAAAAATTGTAGCGAATCTCAACGAGTGCATGAAAAATGAATTCGTTCATACGATACAGATTTGACCGCATTAGTAATTTATTATTTTTGGTCCACTTATGTCTATCTAAAAATCGATATTAATATTTCTATTATATTTTATAACGTTTTGCGTTTTAATCGTTGTGCAATTCCCCAAGAGAACATTTTGTCACCCGTAACTACATATTCTTGTACAGAATCTTGTAGATACAAGGGCGATAAATGGTTTTCCGTACTGGAGTACCATCAGCCTGGAAAACATTATACCGCCAATGTTCTCGCATTCATAGCGGTCCTTATCGACCACAGAGTCGTAAATCATGGTTACGTTTAGCCCATTGCGCGGGATAGAGCCCCTTACCACGAGAGGGTGTAGCGAATCCCTCCTCGAGCAATTACGATCCCAGCTATGGTAAAGCCTCGAGGGTCCAAACGAGGAGGATATGGGCGTGTTTGAAGGTATCTGATCTATCTCTACATATATGCGATTTACCTATGAGATCACGTTTGCGAGCCTCATGTCTGTCCGTGTCTGATGAGCGTATGCTATAAAAAGATTTAATGTAGATAAGAATATCGAGCACACTTGAGCATATAAACGAGCGATGTAAATATTTAAATTAGTTATTGAATTACAAATCAATAGAGATACACGCATGTATTCATAACACGTCAGCAAGCTTTTTAAGAATAACTTTATTATTAACGGTATATATATAAACGCGATTTCTTTCTAACATACTCGCAAGTCAGTCTAAGCGAGTAAATAAAAATATCATTTCGCTAAACGCTTATGTGAGCACGCGGCATGTCCACCGTACAAAATTTTAATATTTAAGTACAAAGCATACATGATGCGCCGAGCACATCTCAAGTTCGCGCTCACTTCGCTTACGCGCGAGGAAGAAGACGGGATGAATAAAATATTAACTGCCAATTTAAGCGGGACTTTTCCTGCGACGCTAAAACGAGACGTTTATACGCGTCGGACGGCGACACGTCACCGTCACGCCACACCTGAGTGCCGTTATTTACAATCTTCCTGTGGATGTATATATACATATATGCGCGGACCTTCCACGGGTGATGGACGGACGAGCGCGCGCATACCACGCGTGCGCTTCCCGTTCGAATTCACAAGGTGCATACGCCGGATAAAATACCAGAACTCCATTTCGTCTGGAATTGCAATTTTGCGGGATTCACCTATGGTCCCTCCCTTCCTTCCCCCCCGGCCACCCTGCATCCACCCTCTTCCCACCCGTTTTTCCTGCTCCGTCTCTTCCGTTGCCTTTCTACATCGAAGCGCGCGCGGCGTGCATTATATCAACATGAATGCGCTATACGGGGGGTGAGCCCGCGGGGCAAGCGGAAATATATGTGGCGTTTCTCTCTGGGAAAACAACAGGCTGCTGCGCGGGTATGACGCGCATCTTCAGTCGGAAAATTCACTCAAAATGTCGTTGCCGATCGCGCGCCGGAGGCGAGGGATCATCGTGCGGCGTGGCATCGCATCGGGGCTTTTCGCGACGATGACGAGTACAAGTGATCCAATTAGAACTTCACCGGCGCGAGAGGCGGTTGAGCGATTGCTAGTTAACTTATTAGCGAAGTTGTGCCGATTCGGCTCGCCGTTTCATTTCCGCGACGATGAATAATTTGTCGAATTAACGATCGCCAGGGAATATTGCGGCGATGAAATCCCCTCGCGCGCGCGCGCGCGCACACACTCACACACACAAACCTCGCTTGACGGAATGAACGTAACGTTCATTCGCCAGGCGTTCGCCCAGTGTTTTTAGCACTACTCTCTTATTGAATTTATGAATTTGTAAAAGCTTTTCTCAAGCAATTTGTACGCTTGTCGAGCTTCTTACTTTAACAGATATAATAATTTGTTCGTGCATTTTGTGTATGTATATTAATCAATAATTTTATCTGAGATAAGTAATTTTAGGATATCTCTTTAGATTCAAAATCGTGCTTGTTTGATAGTCACAAATACTGGGTTAGAAAGACGTTTGGTCTGACATGTCATTCCGATTGTGTCAAGGGACGTAAATGGATTTGAAATCTCGTTTAGCAGAAACGAATTTTGCGCAATTGTATATAGCATGTAATCATACATACGTGCGCGCGCGCGCGCGCGTGCGCGCACACACACACACACACACACACACACACACACGGACATTAACGGCAAATCCTACTCTTGTTGTGACAGCGGAGAAATAATGTTTCGCTTCTGACCTTTCCCCTTGTTCTTTTGGCGGTCCACGCTCGTGCATCAAAGTCTTCTCGTGGTATGACGCAAGTCCTTTCGAGGATTCTCATGTTTCTTCGCGCCTTGTTGAGGAACTCGGCCACGTGGCAATTTCCTTGAGTGGCTTGTATGTCGCGACTTTCAGTTTAGAAACGTGCGAGCTGTGTGCGCGCCCTTCCGGTCGCTCCTTTGTCTTCAGACTCCAAGATGAATTTATAGTGGTCATTATCTTTAACGATAATTAAATGCGCATAATCGCGCCTTTCTGTTTCCGTTCGCGACACTTTTCTAATGGCCTCGTATTCTGATTTGTCCAATTTTTATGCAGTTTGTACATGGATAAATGAATGGAAGATCTTTTCCTTATGTGTGTTTCTTAGCGCATCCATGTGTCGATGCGCTAAGAAATTCGCATTCTTTGGCAAGATATGATTGTTTAAATGACAAATAAAACTTTATTGAATTTACTTAATTACAATATTGCGCTAGTTTAATTAGTTTCAGGCTTTTTTTTACTGAAAAGATAATTTCGAGCACAAGCGAAGCGCGAAACGATTCGGGATAGCGCGCGCGTAGTCAGGCAGACTTTAAAAAGAAAATATTCAAAGAGGTAATTACACATGGGCTTCTGAGCAGTTTCAGATAACAAGCAGAAAGTTTACCCTTTGATGTAGGTAAGGGAGCATGGGGTAGATGGGCTACAAAAGGAAGGCAAGGAGCAAAGCTGAGGGCACTACTAAGACTTAACCCTTATGTTAAGTTTATGAGGGGGCAGCTTGCGCGCTCGCAAGCTCGGAAATGCTAGAGAAACCGTGGGTGGCGGCGGCTGGAAGGTGGACAGAGGTGAGATAGGGGTTGAGTTAAGCTTGTGTAAGCTGCCTACGAAATTATGAGTGGGATAATGCCGGGAACTTCTTCTAAGGGGATAACACCGCGCAAAATGCGCTACCTCGCTCGTTATTTTTCATTTTTATGCAAAAATGTGTGTTTCTTTTATCGTATCACGGATCGATAATTAAAACTTTTGACAAAATTTGATTATTAATGCTAATGGATATCTCGTTCGCGGTTTTTTTTATTAACGTTTTTTTCACGTTGGCACCAATAATAATGATTAAAATTATTATCTGAGCCGCAATTAAGTTGTTAAGATGTGAAGAAAAATAAAAGAAAAAACAAAAACCATTTTAATAAGAGTTTGTATAGAGAAGAGATATCCGCGAAAACGGATAATCGATGGAGAAAAATATCATGAGCCAATGAAACCTCATCATTCTAATGTCGATAATCGGTTTTTCTTTCGAAACTTTGCATTGGCTATTATATGTCGATAGCCTTTTATACGCACAAGAACGGGAGTTTCGAGGGCTTCTACGTCCGTCACTTTGATCCCGAAATTGCACTTGTCTGAGCCAGCTCATACTCTTTCACTTGCCGTATCAATACTTCTATCGCGTTGCAGCACCTTGCGGCGATAGCTCCGTAAATCGCTTTCATTGTTCCGCGGTAACACGTTGCTGCGATCGTGCCAGCGTTCATCTACGGATTCAAAATGTCGAACGTATCGGGGATTGCATGAAACTGTATTGGAGCACTTCTCGCGATATAAAATCAGGCTGCGAAAATTGCTTCCAGGAAACGCCGCTCGTCGGCATAACTACGGGCATATATATGCACATCGATCATGGAAAGTGTGATGTATTTCATCTAAATGCGCGCGGGAAATGTTCCAAGAGGAACAAGCCGATGTAATGTATTTACGGAACAGTTTTTAAAGTCGTTTGCGGATTGCAGTGGATTCTTTTATATGTTACATTTTAGAAATAACTGCAGGTTTAGAAACAATTTGTGCCAATTTCTTTTATTACACGATACAAGTTACAAATAATAAATTACAATGTCTTAACATTTATATTGTCCCAAATTCAAATATCTGAATGTTAGACTTATCTAAAATTAAAAGTATAAGACGGTATGTATATTGATGATTGCATTATTAAGTTATTTATAAAACTAATACATATTACTATACAAATAATTATCAAACAATACAAATATTGTAATTATTATGAACATATTATACATTTACACATTATTTACTTGATAATGATTATATGAAACACAAGGCTACTTAAAATAAGCAAAAGTGCGAACTGACGACAGTACCGTTATAAATGACGTTAAAACTAGTGCATTACAGCGAATCGTTGTTTTCGAAAGCGAGGAAACGATTTATCGGTGAAGCATTATTTTGATCGCCCATCCGCACTCTCATCTCGATTTTGATTGATTCATTGCCCGGGAGATATCGATAATGTTGCCAACAATCGGGCCATCACTTTCGTGGGAAGATGGAGGGATTAAGTGACATGGGTAATCGCTAATCAATTACAAGCGGCAATCATCGTGCGATTACCCATGCCGCCAGACGCGAAATCGTTTTCGTATAAATCACACGACAGCCTCAGTTGTAAGGGAAGGCAGGAAATCTCGCTGGTGCGTTCCTAGAATCTCTGCATGTCTTGACTTAGGAGCTGGTTGATTCTCTCTCTCTCTCTCTCTCTCTCTCTCTCTCTCTCTCTCTCTCTCT